>NC_042620.1:117844096-118144096 GCF_901001135.1 Rhinatrema bivittatum | reverse complement strand
GGACCCCGGAGAGTGGGCTCTCTCCGACGATGCGATGGCCCTCATCGTGCGGCGCTGGGGGATGCCCTCCATGGATCTCATGGCAACCGCCTCCAACGCCAAAGCCCAGCGGTTCATCAGCCGCAGAAGAGAGCGCGGCGCGGAAGGGGTGGACGCCCTAGTTCTTCCTTGGCCGTCCCGAATTCTTCTCTGTCTTTCCCCCTTGGCCCCTGGTGGGCAAGGTGCTGAGACGGGTAGAGTTACATCACGGATCGGTAATCCTAGTAGCTCCGGAATGGCCGCGAAGGCCGTGGTTCGCAGATCTACTCAACATTGCGGTAGACGGTCCTCTTCGGCTCGCACACCTGCCTCGTCTCCTTCACCAGGGTCCGGTATTTTCGGATCAGGCGGAACACTTCTGTCTTGCGGCCTGGCTTTTGAAAGGAGGAGCCTCCTGCGTCAGGGCTACGCAGTCTCCGTGGTAGACACTCTCCTCAGAGCGCGGAAGACTTCGACCTCGGTTGCTTATGTGCGGGTGTGGAAGGTCTTCGAAGTATGGTGTTCCGCATGGGGGGGGCCCACGCAACAGCGGCCTCGCGGCAGCAGATCCTGGCGTTCCTTCAAGAGGGGCTGGAGAAGGGTCTCTCCTACAATTCCCTGCGAGTGCAGGTATCTGCGCTGGCCTCCTTGGCTCGCTCTTCGGGACGACCCGATCCCTCGTCTCATCCGGATATCTCACGGTTCCTGAAGGGAGTCAAGCATCTGCGGCCGCCGGTGCGTCAGCTTTGTCCTTCCTGGAACCTTAATCTGGTATTGCGGGCTCTAGCGGGATCTCCTTTCGAGCCGCTGCATCAGTCCTCCCTCAAGGATCTCACTCTGAAGATGATTTTCTTGGTGGCAATAGCCTCGGCGAGGCGCATCTCGGAGCTCCAAGCTCTCTCCTGCAGGGAACCTTTCCTTAGGTTCTCGGATTCGGGAGTCTTCATCCGGACAGTTCCTTCGTTCCTGCCCAAGGTGGTCTCGGCGTTTCACTTGAACCAGGTGGTGGAACTTCCGTCCTTCCCACAGGACGCCCCTACATCTCTCAGGCGCCTAGACGTGAAGCGAGTCCTCTTGCGCTATTTGGAAGTGACGAATGAGTTTCGAGTTTCCGATCATCTTTTTGTTCTCTGGTCCGGGAACAGAAAGGGACAACAAGCGACGAAGACCACCATTGCGCGCTGGCTCAAGGAAGCGGTGGCTTCGGCGTACATCGGCTCCGGTAAGGATCCTCCGATAGGAATCAAGGCTCATTCGCTGAGAGCACAGGCCACTTCCTATGCGGAGTCGCAGCACGTCTCCGTTCAGGAAATCTGTAGGGCAGCGACCTGGAAATCTTTGCACACGTTTTCCAGGCACTACCGGCTCCATTTGCCGGCAGCGGAATCCGGCTCCTTCGGGGACAGGGTTATCCGAGCAGGGTTCTCAGGGACCCACCCGGTTTAGGGAAGCTTTGGTACATCCCACCGTCTGGACTGATCCTAGTACGTACAGGGAAAAGAAAATTATTTCTTACCTGCTAATTTTCGTTCCTGTAGTACTTAGGATCAGTCCAGACGCCCGCCCTGGTCGTGATTGGATCTGGGGGTATACCTGCTCGAAGCCGCTCTCTCCTGTCCTTTTGCTTAGCCTTCTTCTTTGGGGGCTTACTGTCTGCGTGTCTTTGTTTCCGTTGTCAGTTCTTTTGGCAAGTTGTTCTGGTTCACAGTTTTTACAGGTTTTTACAGTTTGACTTTGTGGATATGCTTGATCCATCCTCCTCGGTCTGTCCAGTTTTTCTGACTTGGCTTTGATATTCTCGATACTGAGGACTAGGAGGGTTGCACCAGCTTTTATGCCAGCACCCTCAGAAGTTTGCTCTGACTCCATCTGCTGGACGGGGGACACAACCCACCGTCTGGACTGATCCTAAGTACTACAGGAACGAAAATTAGCAGGTAAGAAATAATTTTCTTATTCCAAACACTCAAAAAGCACTCAACCTCTATCTAATCACTAGAATTTAATTTTCTTCACCAAGCCTTTTGTGCCTTCACACAGGCAAAGTGATGCATTGGAAACTCCTTTGATAAACACACAGATGCACCCTGATCCTTCTCTGTTTTCAGCTAGGCATTCAAAGAGATCAAGGATCAGATCTGACTATAATATAAAGATATAATATAAAGATAATATATTATAATATAATATAAAGATCTGACTATAATATAATATAAAGATAATCCCTTCGCCCTTGATCTCTCTCCCCCTTGAATCCTGCCAATGCTAAACGTCCCATTGCTCATTGTGGTTTTCCCCATAACTCTCTCCCTTTCCCCCCCACCGGCTCGTTTCCCCGAGGCTTAGGCCTCTTTTCCCATTCATATTATTATTAAACTTACTCTTTTTAATATTATGTTATATCTACCACATTATATGGTAGTGTGTTCCCTTATATTGCTAAAGTTTTCTCATATCTGCCTTAGTTCCCCGCACGTTCCTTGTTCCAATGTTACTTTCCCCACACTGTTTTATTTCCCCGAACGTTCTTTGTTCCTATGTTTCATTGTATACGCCTCCGGCGACTGTTTTCAGTTCCATGTAAACCGGTGCGATATGTATCCTGTACAGGAGCATCGGTATAGAAAAGTTAAAAATAAATAAAATAAATGGGTATGTTTCAGACGGCCAACCCCAAGTGAGACCTGTACAATCAAACTAAAGTCCTCTTTGCGGCCCAGTGAACAAAGGAGTGTCCAATAATCCAAACTAACCTTTGCCGTTGGAAGAATCTGTAGAGATGTTAAAGAGAGAAAATAACAGGTTATACGTTCACACCTGGTCCGTCTTGATATACGAGTAAACAGCATTGGACCTCCATCTGCCGATTCTACATTTAAGAAGTAATATCTCAAAGAGATAGTAACTCAATATTATACCTGGACTTGACAAACATTACTCAAATAATGATTTTATTTATGAAATTGTAACCGAACTTTATTGGCACCTGTTAGAATGTACAATATCCTACATTTACTTACCTTAGTCTATGTGCCTATTTGTAAACCGTTGCGATGGTATATAACTTAGCGACGGTATAGAAAAGTTTTAAAATATAAATAAATAAGATTCTTTGAATGGCATTGATGTGCAATCTGCACTGGTGGCCACTTCGATTCTAAGTGAATGGGTCCCAAATTTGTTGGTATTGCACCCTATGGCAGTCGGTGCCCAAGCCAAAACTGTTGAATTGGTATCTGGTAAGGGATAGGTGGTCGGCATGGATCAATAGGAACTTCCCGCCGATGGGTTGCGATGCCAAGAAATTCTGAAAATTTATTTATTTTTTAAATTTTATTTTATTGCATTTTACTTTATTACACAAACCATTGTGATTGGAAACGATGGTTTACATTATTTCAAGCATAGAAAACAAATATGCAAAGAAAAAGTATTATAAGTATTGTAATCGGTAAACCCATCTAATTATATTAAGTAATACATGGGGGGTGAGTTTAAACTCTATGGAGCGAAAAACTTCAAAATCTAAACTTAAAAAAAGAAAATTAAAGGCTACCGATTACAAGCCTATTCATACCCACTGTACTGTCTAAGTCGCAATTACTTGGTGTGAATCAATAAAGAAACGAAGCTGTGACGGTTCAAAGAATATGTAGACAGAATCTAAATACTTGACTACACATTTACATGGGTAGCGAAGAGTAAACTTGGAGAAAATAGCCATTGCTTCAGTTCTCATTTGTATGAATTTCTTCCTCCTTTCCTGTGTTGACCTCGTAATGTCGGGGAAAAGCCATACTTTTTGGCCATAATATTCTGCTAATCTATTGTGGGAAAAACAATTTTAAAACATTTTTCTCTGATAGAAAAGCGAATGTCACAAATACACCCCTAGTTGAGACTGTCCTCATATGACATTTCCAGTAATTCTGTAATATTAAGTTGAACTTGCTGGGAAATTCTGCAAATTCTGCACCAGACAAGTGACCTGCGATATCGCACGTTTCAGGGACAGCCTGCAGCCCCTGGCTGCTGGATCTGTTTTGACCTTTTGAAGAATTATTTGAACGGAATGATCGGATAACTTGATGTTTTGCATCAGTATGCCTCTGAAGCCAGTGTCTTTTGGAAATAGCCACCAGTTTGCTAATGCGCAGCGTGCCAAAAAAAGCCAAGGAAAAGGCGGTTCGTAAAAGTCTAACTTCAGTCAGATGCACAAATGGACAGTAAAACCTGTCATAGTTGAATGAGCAGGTTGTGGGTAATTGGGTGCTTCACGTTGCGCAGTGGTCCTGTCTTTCTAGCCCACCCGACCCACATCTTTTTAACCAAAAATCCCTTGGTAGGGATGCTCCCAACCCTGGGCCTTGGAGAAGAAAGAGAACTCTGCAAGCTGATTTGCCACTACTCCTCTGGATTTTCCTCTGTCCTTAGCCCAAGCTATATATTTGACAATTTAACTCCTCCTAGATGGGCCCTGTAATCTAATTATGTTCCTTCAAAAACTTGGAAACAGCCACGTAAGCTCTGCAGTACACATTCCATGTAGCCGGGGCTACCGATCTCTGGAAGAGGTCTCATGTCGTGGTGCACCAATGTTCCACAAGCAATCCGGAATCGGTGTTCCCTTTTTGTCCATTCCAGGTACCTGTTTGTGAAACAGATTCCATTTAGCTCTTGACAGGGTATCTGCTATGCTGTTGTGCATTCTGGGGACGTGATGCGCACGTATGACTATATTAAGCTAAAGGCTGGTGAGTACCACCTCCCTTAACAGCTCGGCTACCCTGCGGCATCTGGCAGACTGCCAATTTATGACCTGCACTACGGCCATATTGTTGCACCAGAATATTGTTTGTTGCACAACCTGTTGCCCCATATAACCAAGATGACTAGGATGGGAATGAGCTCTAGGAAAGTAATGAGGCATGTCAAGCCCAATTCTACCCAGATTGACTGCCACTGCTCTGCTGACCAAGAAGCCCCAACCCCCAGAAGCATCCAAATGTATACCCAGGTTGTGACTGGATATGAGGGGGTGGGGTCCGGCCATATGGAGATCCCGTTGAAATCACTCAAGAAGGATGTCCATATTGCCAAGTCCTTTTTGACAGTCCTTGTGATTTGGATGGCTCACTTTTCCTGTGCTGGCAGTTGGCCTCCTCAAGAACGCCCTCCCCATCGGTATGACCCGGCATGTGAAGTTTAGAGTGCCAATGAGGGAGGGATTGCACTTCCACTAAGGTCAATTCCATATTTATTTATTTGTGGTTTTTATATACTGGACTTCGTAGGATAACATCAGTTCGGTTTACATTATAACTTCAAAATCAGCAAAACAGAGGCTTTACATAGAACTTATAGGAAAACAGTGAATACAATAAAATTAAATAAACTATATAATGAACAAGACTTAAATAGAGGTTGTTGAATAATTGAGATGGTATTGAGAGAAATGGTTGGGGGATGGCGAGGGGGAAAGAGAAAGGGGTAGAGGGGGGATGAAGATGGACGGAATGTATAGAGGGGATAGGGGTTGTATATTGCATATAGGGAGGGGAATGAAGAGTTGAAAGGGTTGCATGGGGGAGGGAAAGGAGGAGTTGCAAAGATTGCAAGGAACTATTTACAATAGATGCATTGGGGAGGAAGTAGCATATATGATTATAAAACTATATACAGAGTGTACATTATTGAAGATATGTAAGTCAAGGCATGAAGTTGAAAATCCAAGATGGTAGCAACTAAGAGAGGGAGTTATCTTATGAGGGATCGTAAAGTTAGAACTGAGGGATCTGTTAGGGGCAGGGCTGCGGGAGAGGAGGTGTGGTGAGGGTAGAGGCATTGTGTGGCAGGGAGAGTGTTTTATTGGCAAAGAAGATTGAAGGGTGAGAAAAATGAGTGAGTTTTGGTGATATGTACTATTTGAATGCCTTCGTGAAAAGCCATGTTTTGAGTTTTCGTTTAAATGTTTTATGGCAAGCCTCTTGGTGTAGATCTACTGGCATAGTGTTCCAAAGGGTTGGTCCTGATACAGAGAGTAGACGAGCTCTAGTTGCGGCCAGTTTGGTAGTTTTGTGAGAGGGTTAGCATGGTTGCATGATATTGGTGTCTTGTAGGTCTCTTGGCTTGGTGGAATTTAAGGGAACCGTTAAGCCAGTACATTTCTGGGTTGTAAAGGGCTTTGTGAATGAGAGAGGGATTTGTACTGAATACGAGAAGTAATAGGGAGCCAGTGAAGATTCATGTGTATGGGGGTTATATGCTCATTTCTGCGTGTGTTGGTTATGATTCAAGCAGTGGTGTTTTGTAGAATTTGTAAGGGTTGTGTGACATTCTTAGGTAACCCCAAGAGGAGGGAGTTACAGTAGTCAAGTTTGGATAGAATTGTTGCTTGAAGTACAGTGCGGAAGTCAGTGGGGTGTAGAAGAGGTTTCAGTTTTTTGAGGGTTTGGAGTTTGAAGAAACCATCCTTTAGGGTATTGCTGATGATGAACTTTAGATTAAAGCTATTGTCAGTGATGACCCCTAGGTCTCTGGCATGTTGGGAAAGCTGAAAGGAGGGTGGTGGGAGAGATGATAGGGGGGCGTGATGTGGTGGCTTGGGGACGTGATTAGCATAATTTCAGTTTTAGTGGTGTTAAGGGAAAGATAAATAGAATTTTGTTGATTGAGAGGAGCGTGGAGTTCCAGATTTTTAAGGCATTCGGGAGAGCGTCTGAGATAGGGATAAGTATCTGTACATCGTCTGCATAGATGAAGTGGGGTAGCTTGAGGCTGGAGAGTAAATATCTTGCAGATATTATATATCCTGCTCCGAAAATATACTGAAAATACTGCAGGATAGTAAATATCCTGCAGTAAATATCCTGGCAGGTACAGTAAATGTCTTGGCAGACATTGCGTGTCCAAGCATATGATGAAGGTTCTGAAGCTTTTCCTGAGGCAATCGGGATACCCTCGCGGTGGAGTCCAGCTTGATTCCCAGAAATTTGATCGTGCTAGAATCCTCCATTTTTATCTGCGCTAGGGGCGCACTGAACTCGAAGGCTATACTGCAAAACGCGGACAACAAATGGGCACATGTTTGTGAATCCAGAGGACCCCAAACAAAAAGTCATCTAGATAATGGACTATGGTCTCCAGGCTGGCTTTCTGAATGGTAGCCCAAGGAAGGAATGACCTAAAAAGCTCAAAGTATGCACATGATACGGAACACCCCATTGGCATGCACTTGTCAATTATTATGCGCCTTTGAAACAGAAACCCAGTAATGGGAAACTGAGGTGGACCTGAAGAAGCCGGAAAGCGGACTTTGGTGGCTTTGGCCGTGAGGGCCCCTCTGCTGCACTCGCGCGGAGTATGGTGAAGGCACTGTCAAATGAAGCGTATTGCACTGTGCACTCCTCTAGCAGATGATCGTTCACTGAGGCTCTGCACGGATAAGACAAATTTTGAATTAGACAATACTTGGCTGGTTCCTCCTTTGGGACAACAGGCTAAGAGGAGAACATCATTTTACTGAGAGGAGGAAACTCGAAAGTTCCGGTGATTCTGCCCATGGTTAGCTCCGTATCCAGCTTCTGCTGTACCAGGTCTGCATGCTTCACTGCAGAAGGGGTGTTCTCTGCAAGCATGCCCTCTATCGCCCTGGAAAGGTATGGAGAAAGTGTCGAAAACAGTCTAGTAACTTTTTTGCTGCATTCTTCTTGGGGTATAGGTTAAGCCAGGGCCGCATGGCATCCAAGTTTATGGGAGATGGCGCAAATGCGAATGGGCTATATTCCTTTAGGCCTGTTATTACTTCCTCAGTTTTTCTTCTGGCATTTCGTGGCTGGGTGAGGGGCAGGACAGACAGAGCAGGCATGCTTGAACTTGCAGTCTTGAAAGCCACAGGAAGATGAACTATACCACCAGCAGGTGCTGTTGCTAGAGGCACAGGAGGTGACCTGTCCGGGCTGCATTGTTTGGTGACCTGACTTGACCAAATGCTGACTAGTAGTGCCGGCATCTGCTGTTTTACTTTTCATCTGCCTTAGCCAGAGGCCTACGTCCTGGGTGCTCCATGACATAAAGTGATTCTCCTCCATTTTATCTCTAAACAACTCATCGTAATTGAGCTAGGCCCAACCATCGTACTCTTTGTAGGCCTCCAAAATGGTGTCTGTGTAGCTTAGCATGGGACCATACTGAGGGATTGTCCCGGCTGACCACGTTTGTCATCCACAAGATGTCCAGTTGATTATGTTCTGTGGAACTAGTTTGTCTAAGCAGAGTGCCTGGTCACATTTGGAATCTGCCTTCCTGTCCCTTTCTTTCCTTCACCCCTAGAATTCTGAAAATATCTATGTAGGTCCGCCTTTTGATCTTCTGAAGAGACCTGGGAACTCTCTCCCATAACTGAGATAGCGTTGTCAGTGCTGGGGGCCCTCTGGTTGAGTCTGCTATATTGGCCTGTCTTTCCCTGGTTCTCATCCAAGGATGAGTCTGAGTTCAGAGTCTGAGCTATCTGAACTAGATTCTGATCGGGCCTTCTGCCTGGCTTTGTTCTTTCACCTATTCTCTTTCTTAGGTATCTCGTCCTTATCTGCTCCTGGATTTTTGCCCACTACCTCGGATGCTTCACCTGCAGTTGCCCTCTCGGACTCACCTATACCTACTCAGGGGTCAGTGGATGATGAGACCACCACTCTTGGGCCTCCTTCGTCACTCAATTCGTGTGATGTGCCACCAAGGTTTGGCGCAGCCGCTGCTGTGAGAGGCAGAGTTTCCTGGGGAAGCGGACCATGGACAGTTGCAGGAGCTTGCGACCCCAGTGAACCAGCGGGGAAATGGAATGTACGGTGATCTGTGCTCTCGTGGTGGGGGGTTGAGTGTTCTCCCCGTTGTGCTAGGTTCCTGAATGGGTTCAGTGCTGGATGGGCCAAGTTCCCCACGGTTGTGGCACTGCGATGTAGCTCTTGCTGCTGGGGTAAGGATTTGGGCACCATGAACTAAGGCTGTGCTCTCGGGTATTTTGGAATCTGAGAATACTGGGGTGTGTGTGTGCGCCAAGTTTGCATGGGGGTCCAGTACGTGCCGTGTGGGGCCATGTATTACCCCATCCTATAGGGGAGGGGTCACGAAGGTAGAACCGTGCAGCCGGATCCATCGCTGGGGGTCCCAAAGCTGCTAGAGGCAGATTCCTCCATTGGCTGAGCATTGATTTCGCCGGGGTGCCATGGCACTACAGTGTCCAGTGGCCTCTGTACTGGCTGGACATGGGAAGCTCCTTCATAGGGTGGATTATGCTGCAGAATTGAGACTGATATCCCCAGCAAGCAGGGGGGAGCAGCCACATCTTGGGGTGCTTGGGCAGGCCTAGGTGCTGGGGTGGGGCAACGTTTGGGGGGCGGGAGGTGGGTTCGGGCCCTCTGCTTCCTGTATGAGGCCATCTGTGGCCCGCACTACCTCAGACTCCCTCCTACGTTTTGACTGGTTTGCGTTCAGGCGTCTGCTGCCTGATCCTGTTTGTGCTGCTCTCTTTGCGGTCCTTCTCACGACCCCTTGGAGCCTATGTGACTCGGGTTTGGCCATTTCTGTGCCTACCCCCCAACTGCCCGATGAGTACTCTGCAGCTTACCTGCCACCAGGTATCAGTATCACATGGTGAATATCAGGATGGGGACCCCCCCCCCCAATGAAATGCAACACTTGCACTTGTGGTCAATTGAGTTTGGCTGTACTTGGTGGCATACTAAATCCTGGCAAATTATTCAGATATCACAAACCAATTAACAACTAATAAATATATTGTGACATTACTCCAATTTTTAAATCTTTATTAGTGAAAAATATCAAAAACACATCCCACATTTAATCCATAATACCCCACACAATAGATATTATATTCTAATAAAAACCTATTTCATCATACTCATCCATACATCCTACATATCACTCATACAAAAATCATTCATCCTCTTATAAAACAATTTTCAAACTTTCAAGTTAAACATCAAATACAGATTCTTCTTAACAATTATCCAATTGTAGATACAAATTGTTTCCAAGCAGAAAGAGTCACATTGCACATGTATTTTCTGCGTTACTACAACGCCATTCCTCTTGATCTCTCTTTAATTCTCTCTACATGTTTCGCCTTCCCTCAGGCTGCTTCAGGAGAGCTTATTCAAACAGTCTCCCACTGCTCTATATCCAACATCTATCCACAGGGCGTTCTAAAATATTTTAACAAAATTCATAATTTTATCATTTTAATTAGATACATTTACTTAAATTAACACTTATGAAAAATTTTTTCAACATGCTATTATACCTGCACGTCCCAAAGAATTTACCCAGACGTACAGCATGGCACATCCCCAACTCTTTTCATAGCGTCTCAATCATTTCAAATACATGGAACACCACATCTCAAATGCGTTTAAACTAGAATAAAACAATTCAAGAAAAATCAAAATGCGTGAACTTTTCTTCAAGAAAGTACCAACGTGCATGACAAACAAAGAACCTTACCTTTCCAATTTCAAAACAAACACAGACACCTTATATCAGAGTAAACGCTGCCATCGAGTGAATCAAACGGAATTAAATCATCCCTCTTCTTCCGTCCTTTTAAACCGGGCTACACCAATCAAAGTTGTTCAACTCAAGTTGTCTCCACCCCTTTGAGCTCACCAAATCAGAGCCAATCAGTAATGCTACCACTCTAAATAGTTGCCACCCCTTCAGGCCCACCAACTTCAAACCTTCTAACAAAAAACATTCGAGCATTGCAGCCACAAAAAATCTAGAAACATGTTACCCAATCGATCTTATCGTTCAGTCCTTTTGGCCACAAAGTCTGTAAATTGAAAATCCATCGCTGTTCCTTCTGTAGTAATATTTTATTTATATTACCTCCCCGCCTAGCAGAAACCTTCTGTAATACAAAAAAAACGGAGTTCTTCTACCGTGTGATTATACTCTCGCCAATGTTTCACTAGGGGAGCTGTCTCCACCATATTTCTAATTCTACTGCAATGCTCTAAAATTCGAAGTCTGACCATCCTCGATGTTTTTCCCACATAAAAAAGCCCACATGGGCATTGTACAACGTACACTACCGAGCTTGTTTGGCATGTTGTGAAATTCCTTAAAAAGAACTTCTTTCCAGAGACAGGATGTAAAAATTCTTTCACAGATAAACAGAGTTTGCATACACTACATTTGGTGCACGGGTTATGACCACCAACTTCATCTTTTTGTTGCACACAATCACCCAAATCCGAATGGACTAAAATGTCCCTAAGATTCCTAGATCTTCTAAAGGAAAACATAGGGGGATCCTGCATACCCACAAAACCACTCACAAGATGCCAATGATTTTTAACAACCTGTATGAGATCCCCAACTCGATTAGAATATGGAAGAACACATACTAAAGCTGGTGTATTCTGTTTCGGCTTAGGTTGTAATAATAAATCTCTATTAATATATCGAGCTCTTTTATATGCCCGATTCACTATTCGTGTGGGATAACCCCTTGCACCAAATCTTTCTTGCAAATCTTTTGCATGTGTCTTAAAAGACGCTACATCAGAGCAAATCCTTCTTACCCTAAAGAATTGTCCCACTGGAATATTTTCTCTAACATGCTTGGGATGGAAGCTATTAAAGTGTAACAATCCATTTATATCTATTGATTTCCGGTATAGCTCAGTTACAAATTTACCATCCCCCTTTCCCACCTTCATATCCAAAAATGAAACCCACTGATTCTGGACATCACAGGTAAACCTAAGATTTGTATCCTGTTCATTTAGATAATGAAAAAAACTTTGAAATTCACATTGTGTGCCAGACCAAATAATCAGGATATCATCAATATAATGGCACCATAACCTCACATGGCTGTACCATACTGAAGGATATACAAACTTCTCTTCAAATGCTGATACGTACAGGCACGCGAGGTCAGGTGCCATCGTCGCGCCCATAGCGGTTCCGTGAACCTGTTGGTAAAAATCATTTTGGAACATAAAGTAATTCTGCGTGAGCGCAATAGTAGCCAGTTCTACCAAAAAGTGTGTCGGGACTTTCTTATCTATCCTTGTGTCCAAAATCTCCTGCACTAAATCTATTGTTGCTCTCTGAGGAATATTTGAATACAATGATTCAATGTCCATTGAAATAAGCAGAATAGGTTCCGATACCTCAGGTAAAGATTGTAAAACTGTTATCAAATGTGATGAATCCCTTATATATGATCTGGCCAATGGAACAAAAGGTCGTAGAAAATGATCTATAGATATAGACAGGGGTTCTAATACCGATCCTATACCTGCAACTATCGGTCTTCCAGGTGGAGACTCTAAAGATTTATGCACCTTTGGCAATACATAAAACACAGGTATCTGAGGACTTTGTTTCATCAAAAAAGCTGCTTCCTTGACTGTTACCCATCCCACACTTAAAGCTTCTGTTATTACCTCACCAATCTGTACAGATAATGCTGCAGTCGGATCTCCCTCCAATCTTCTATAGAATCTACCATCTCCTAATTGTCGATACACCTCCTGTATATAATCATTTTTGTTGAGAATTACCAAAGATCCACCTTTATCAGCAGGCTTAAAGACCAAACTATGGTCACAGCTTAGATTTTCCAATGCCATAAATTCCTCTTTATTCAAATTCCAAAAAGGAAATCGATCCTCTGCCTCTTTTACCTTTAAATCTCGTTCAACCACTTCTTCAAAGGCAGCCATCAGAGGATGTATAGGACCCGGTGGCAGGACCCGGTAGAAGAACTCCGTTTTTTTGTATTACAGAAGGTTTCTGCTAGGCGGGGAGGTAATATAAATAAAATATTACTACAGAAGGAACAGCGATGGATTTTCAATTTACAGACTTTGTGGCCAAAAGGACTGAACGATAAGATCGATTGGGTAACATGTTTCTAGATTTTTTGTGGCTGCAATGCTCGAATGTTTTTTGTTAGAAGGTTTGAAGTTGGCGGGCCTGAAGGGGTGGCAACTATTTAGAGTGGTAGCATTACTGATTGGCTCTGATTTGGTGAGCTCAAAGGGGTGGAGACAACTTGAGTTGAACAACTTTGATTGGTGTAGCCCGGTTTAAAAGGACGGAAGAAGAGGGATGATTTAATTCCGTTTGATTCACTCGATGGCAGCGTTTACTCTGATATAAGGTGTCGGTGTTTGTTTTGAAATTGGAAAGGTAAGGTTCTTTGTTTGTCATGCACGTTGGTACTTTCTTGAAGAAAAGTTCACGCATTTTGATTTTTCTTGAATTGTTTTATTCTAGTTTAAACGCATTTGAGATGTGGTGTTCCATGTATTTGAAATGATTGAGACGCTATGAAAAGAGTCGGGGATGTGCCATGCTGTACGTCTGGGTAAATTCTTTGGGACGTGCAGGTATAATAGCATGTTGAAAAAATTTTTCATAAGTGTTAATTTAAGTAAAATGTATCTAATTAAAATGATAAAATTATGAATTTTGTTAAAATATTTTAGAACGCCCTGTGGATAGATGTTGGATATATGAGCAGTGGGAGACTGTTTGAATAAGCTCTCCTGAAGAAGCCTGAGGGAAGGCGAAACATGTAGAGAGAATTAAAGAGAGATCAAGAGGAATGGCATTGTAGTAACGCAGAAATACATGTGCAATGTGACTCTTTCTGCTTGGAAAACAATTTGTATCTACAATTGGATAATTGTTAAGAAGAATCTGTATTTGATTAACTTGAAAGTTTGAAAATTGTTTTATAAGAGGATGAATGATTTTTGTATGAGTGATATGTAGGATGTATGGATGAGTATGATGAAATAGGTTTTTATTAGAATATAATATCTATTGTGTGGGGTATTATGGATTAAATGTGGGATGTGTTTTTGATATTTTTCACTAATAAAGATTTAAAAATTGGAGTAATGTCACAATATATTTATTAGTTGGTACTTGGTGGCATGGCAGCAGACGAGCACCGATCACATCGTGCAGGCCGGGGCAGTAGACAAGAGCGCTGATCGAATTGGGCCAGCCGCTTAAATCAGGCCAGTGACGTCATCGCTGGGTGCCTGATGCGTGGTGATGCCGTCACCCGGGGAGGGGAGTTCGCACGTGCGCTGTGTCCCGTGTCCCCCCCCCCCCCCCCCCCCCCAGGAGAAATAATCATGGCTGTGGGAATGGGGAGACGAGGCGGCCTGGCCTCTGTTGGTGGCAGGCTTTCGGGCACGTCTGCAGGAGCCCTTACAATAAACGTGCCACTAGACTGGACCAAATGAATCCACCCAGTCAGCCCAGCAAGCTTATGCCAGTATCTGCTGCACTGTGCAGGTTAACTTCATGCTTATCCGTTTCCCAGACCGTAAAAGTCAGGGCCCTCGGATGTTTGAATCCAATTCCCCTTTTCTTACTGTCATTGAAGCAGAGAGCAATGATGGAGATGAATTAATAAATAACTTGTAGATACTAGCCTTTTCTAAATTAACAAACAGAGCTACTTAATACAGACTAGCAATATGGGGAAAAATAGAGAGATTTCAAAGCATGCAATACAGAAATGCAGAAGAAAGCATTCTATAATATTGCTAACTTTATATTTTTCAACTTAACTGGCCACAAGAACAAGTAGCAGTGTGTCATCTTAAACTTACGGTTTTAGTTTCCACTGGGAGGGCATTCCACACATCTACCACTATTTTCGTGAAATATTTGGTCTTCCGTGTACCCTCTTGGAGCCTCATATCATGACCCTTGTCCTAGAACAGTGATGGTGAACTCCAGTCCTTGAGTGCAACAAACAGGCCAGGTTTGCAGGATATCTACAATGAATATGCATGAGACTTGCATGCACAGCCTCCATTGTATGCCAGTTTAGCTCATGCATATTCATTGTGGATATCCTGAAAACCTGGCCTTTTTGTTGCACTCAAGGCCTGGAGTTCACCATCACTGTCCTAGTCCTAGAACATTCTTTCCCTTAAAACTAGTTTACTATTTGTGCATTATTACCTTTCAGGTATTTCATATCTCTTCTCTCCTTCAGGAAAGGAGAGACATGGGGGAAATACAGAGTGCTTCATATGCAAATTAATTTTTACAAAATACCTAGCTAAAGCAAACCTTGTATAATGTATTAAGGGTAACATGGGAACTTTGACTATTTCACACAGTTTTTAAGATGTATCATTCATATTATATTTAAAAGATTTATATACTGCTTCTCCACTCCAAAAAGAGTACCCAAAGCAGAGTACAAGTCATAAAAATAATATAAACCCTAGACAAAGATTAAACTATGCAAGCTGTGTGTGTAAAAGGTTTTGTTGGAAGAATGTCTATCTGAAGATGCTGTTTGTGATCATGGACAAGTCACTTCACCCTCCATTGCCTCTGGTACAAATTTAGGGAGTAATGTTTAAAAGGATTTATTTGTGTAAAACTGAATGTTGCATGTGTTGGTTTTGAAAATAGCTACAATATATGCTACTTTTATTCATGTAACTCCTTTTGAAATTACTTCATTCATTGTAAGCCATCTGGGAACAGGGAAATACTTACTGTCTGAATGTAACTCACCTTGAGCAACCAATGAAAATGCATGAGCTAAATCCTAAATAAAAATTCTTCTCTGAATGAGATATGCTGGACACTCATGTTAGCTCTAATCTATTATCTGCTTTCAAATGAATTCTCCCTAAATATCAGTTACGTTTATCCTGGCCAGCATGGATATTCATTCCAATTCTAGTATTAATGCTTGAGAGAATGACAAACCATCTGGTTTGGTATATATGTATGCTACTGTTTTGATAGCTAAATCTGTTCTTGTTTGGTACAGAATGTATTCTGCTGCAACTGGTGGCAATGAAGAATATAAACAAGGCTTGAAAACCTCACTTGTCTGTAAAATGTTTGGTTATATTTTTTTTTTAAGGACTATAAACTGGGTTCAAATCTTTCTGCTGGCTGAGATGTAAGAGTTTGTGGTTTTTTGTTTTTTGTTTTTTTTTTAATTTCTGGAGCCATTTGCTTTACAGAAAGAGTAGTCTTCTCACCAATACTATTAAAGTTGTGGACCCTTGTGTTGGAGTAAGGTTGATGCTACCTACTGTGAAGGCCCAGTAGGTTCTCACTGCCAACTATTGTAGTAGAAAGTGCAGAGACTGAGCTGGAGCTCCACAGTTACCAGCCTTTCCCCACAGATTGAGCCTTTGGGTTCCGGGGGGCCCGCAGTTCTTAGGTGATAGTCTCACTGGTGTGAATGCCGAAGAGGTTCCAATGATAGGCAGGCATAAGCTATGGTCAGTATTGGGGATCAATCCAAGGATAGGCAAGCAGGAGAAAAGGACAAGGCGAGGAAGACTGGATGCAAGAGCAACAATTTGCCCTCTAGGCATTAACCTGTTGCTGAGTCAGTGGAGGCCCTTTATAGGGCTAGGTGGGTGATGTTATCAGAGGGTGCTGTGGGCCTTTTCTGCTGTGGGCCTTTTGAAGTCTGGCTAGGTTCGGTATGCGTGCACCTACGGGCAAGTTGGGAGGAAGAAGGGGTGGTGATATAGGATGAGTGAGCTTGGTCAGACCATTTCCTGATTCATTCCAACGTTAAATTCCTTAAACCACAACCAAAACTTAAACCATAAACAGATAGAATTCAAGTACCGTCCACCCTATAATATTGAAAAACTAAAAGTCAAACTAGAGGAAAAACTCACAAATATTGACTACAATAACTGCAGCTCCGCAACGGAAGCATGGTTCGACTCAACCAAAAGGATAGCAGATGAAATAAACCCCATCAAAGTAATGTGTAAAAAAGAAGCGAAACAAGTTAATCCCTGGCACAATGAAAAAGTAAAAGATGCAAAAAGAACTCTCAGGGAAATAGAGAAAAAATGGAGAAAGCTCAAAACAACCGAAACCCTAACCAAATTCAGGAAACTTCTTCTTTTTACAAAAATTTAATTCTGACCGTTAAAGAATACTACAGCAACAAAATTGAGAAGTTTGCTAACAACCCAAGAACCTTATTCTCCATAGTAGCAAATCTCACCAATGACAAGAATCACCCCTAAGTCTACCAGAATCAAAATGCAACGAAATAGCTAAATTCTTCAGTGACAAAATTACAAACTTAAGATCCAAACTTCCAAACACCAAACAAGAAATTAAATTACAAAAAAGAGACATTACTCAATGGTCCTCATTCACTGAAATATCAGAGCTAGAAGTAGAATCTAAACCCAGCTCCACACAAAATCGACACAATACCAACATTTGAAAAAAAAAAAGCAGTCAACAGTCTCCCCAACCTTAGCTAAGATTATAAATCTATCCCTAAAAGAAGGAACAATGCCAGATATACTAAAAGGAGCAATTATAAAACCAATCATAAAGAAAAAAGTGACCCCTGATCCTAAACAACTACTGTCCAGTCTCAAATCTACCCTTATTAGCCAAATTAATAGAAAAAAGGTGTCTTCACCTCTATTTTATTTATACACCTGGTATTGGGGAGGATGTAGGTACTTTTTTCTGTTCCAGAAAAAGTTTTAATTGTTCTGGCAAAAAGAACAGGAACATGTCCTGTTCTTTTTTTTTTATCAAACATTTGCAGGGGAATCTCAGGTTAAATGAATAACCCAAAGACAAAGTTTCCTGTCGGAGGGTTAAAAAACCTTTTCTCTTTTGCTGAGTTGAGAAAGATAGGTCAGGGAAAATCTTAACTGTACTTTCATAAAAGGAAATTGGGTATTTGGAAAAATATTTCTTCATTACTTTATTTAAATCAACAACTATGAAATGTAAAAGAAATAGTTTCCTATGTTTTCTACCCTTTGATTTAAATGGCCTCTGAATGTAAGGTTGATAGAAAACAGTTATTACCTTGGTTTGGTATTGTATGAAAATGATTATGAAAAGGATTTTTGAAGGTACCAATTATGTTGAATGTATAGTTATGTTGTATTAATCTACCGAAAAATCAATAAAAATATAAATTACAAAAAAAAAAAAAGAAAAAAGGTACAGAAACAACTAGCGGAACACCTTGATAACAATAACTTGCTATATCCATCACAGCATGGATTTCGCAAACACTACAGTACCGAAACACTACTCCTCTCACAGACAGCATCCTAAGAGGTTTTGATAGTGGAAAACAATACATTCTAATAATGTTAGACTTAGCAGCAGCCTTTGACACAGTAAACCATAAAATTCTACTAAATAAATTCTACTAAACAAGCTTTCCCCTAGAGCTAAGAACACGTTGAAGAAAATGTAACCTACTTCGATTAATCTAATGTATACTCTTACGTTTTAGCTATGTACGTTATAATGTATTGCTCACCCCTTGTTTTATGTAAACCGACATGATACGAACTTCCGTGAATGCCGGTATAGAAAAACACAAATAAATAAATAAAAAAATAAAAAATGTTAAAACTTGTTTACTTAATTTTCAATGTTCAATTGTAAAAACTCCTGTTTTATTCTTATTCTATTCTATGTAAACCGCTAAATGTAGCGACAGTTATTGTTCCTTGTGAACTGGGGTGATATGTATATTATACAGGAACCTCCGGTATATAAATCATTTAAATAAATAAATAAAAAGACTAGAAGAGATTGGACTACAAAACGAAACAATAAACTGGTTCTGCTCATATCTAAAAAACAGATTCTTTCAAGTTCAGATCAACAACACACTATCAGACAAATTCAATCTTGAAACAGGTGTACTGCAAGGATTAGCCTTGTTCACAACCCTTTTTAACATATACATGCTTCCATTATGCCATCTACTAGCAGGATTAGGAATCATACATTACATCTGCGCAGATGATATTCAATTAATTCTACCAATCGACAACTCAATAAAAAAAAAACATTAAACCTAACTAACATGTACCTAGACGACATAAAACTACTATTAAACCGAATGGAACTAGTGATCAATATTGAAAAAACAGAATTTCTACACTTAGAAAAAATATCAAAATCATTCAAACCCCAATTATACAGTTTGTCACATCTTGTTAATTGTAAACCGGCATGATGCGATTCCCATCGCGAATGCCGGTATAGAAAAACTCAAAATAAATAAAATAACCAGAAAATAGAACTAGCGAAAAAAGTAAGGAATCTAGGAATAATAATGGACCCCGAAATTAATCTAAAACACATCACTAAAAGTAAAAGAAGGCTATGCTAAACTCATGATCCGCAGAAAACTTAAACTGTTACTAACTCCTGCAGATTTCAGAACAGTGCTTCAGGCACTAGTTTTCGCCAGTACTGATTACTGTAATGCACTTTTTCTAGGACTCCCAAATACAACAAGACCACTTCAAATTCTACAAAACACAGCAGCAAGAATACTAACTGGAAAAAGAAGAGGAGACCATATAACTGGCCGAACTTCACTAGCTACCCATAGAACAAAGAATAAAATACAAAGCACTATGTACCATACATAAACTAATACATGATGAAAAAGCAGACTGGCTAAACACCGCACTACGGGTACATGTACCACACAGGAACCTTCGTTCAGCAAACAAAGCTCTCTTAAGCATTCCCTCAGTCAAGACAGACTAACACAGGTAAGAGAGGGCATAGTCTTTAGCAGGACCCACACTCTTGAACACAATGCCTTTGGAGATCAGATTACAGAGAGACCCCAAAACATTCAAGAGAAGTCTAAAGACATGGCTTTTTAAACAAGCCTTTTATAAAGAGACCGGAGAATAGAAAATACACTGGAATAAACAGAAGAGCACGGCACACAGCATTATTCTCATAAATGTGCATTACAATATTTTAACATATTGAGTACACAATGAATGTAATAAGATAACACAGTAAATGTGATTTTTTTTTTTACCTGTAAAAGTACCTTCTAGGTACACCTGGCCAGAACCTACATCACTAAACATTTGTACATATTTTTATGATTTAATGTAACTGAAACTTAATGGCACCGGTTAGAATGTACTATAGTATGCTTACTCCAAACTTACTTATGTGCCTACATGTAAACCGTTGCGATGGTATATAATTTAGCGATGGTATAGAAAATACTTTAAATAAATTAAATAAGGGCAGCCGGCAAGCCAGCAAACATAACAGTACCCCTCTTAAGCCCCCTCCTCAGGTTTTTGTTTCGAGAGAGTACAAACCCCACACTAACTGCACCCCTTTGGTAATATGTCCCCATTTCCACAGGTAAAGCATTTGTTTTATCTGCAAAAATCTTTTAATATCACCCTCTTAATGGTTTATGCTACCATCTTTAAGTATTTTATATTAAATGTTTGGATCAAATAAGTGTAATAGTCAATTATTTCTATTTATCATCTAGTTAAGGAATCAAAGAAAGGGGTTGTTCTATATTTTTGTCTCAAGTAACAACTGATTGTAAAACTGCTGTCTACAATTTTTTTTTTTGTTTGCTCCTCATAATGTTGGAGAAAATCAGAACAGAAAGGGATGAGATGATATATAACCCTCTTGGAGTAGAGTAGAGGACAGATGTTTCCTGCAACCAAGGCTGGAATCCCAAGGGCCAAAGAGGCCTCCTCTGGAATGGTCTATGAAATTCCCTTGTCAGATGCAGTGCTTGAAGGATTGATGGCATGCTCCCAAGAGTTTTCCTCTGGGTCAAAATGCTTCCAGGTGATGAGGTTTGCCCCACTGCCTATGGGAATACAAAACTTCTTCCACCTCAAACTGTATATTCTTCCACAGTTAAGTCCATGATTGTGGGAAGCTTTCTGGAGGGCCAGGAGAAGATTAACAGTTTCAACAAGGAAACGTGGAACATATGCATCCTTAGTGTTTTGGGACATTTTAATTGAAAAGTGACAGGACCCACCTGACGTATGATCTGAGGAAAGTTTTGAGACTCTGATTAATTCTTTCGGTCTGCCCATTGCCTTGGGGGTGATAGGCCATAGTAAAGTCCAGAGAGATTTCAAACTTGTTACAGAGGGCCCTCCAATAATGGGTGGTAAATTGAATGCCTCTGTTGGCGAGAATATGGGATGGTAGTCCTCTCCCCCTCTCCCCCTCAGCCTAAATCCTTCCAACTTCGTAAAACCTGCCCCCTAGACACCCTAGCAACGGCTTGCTCCAACATCCCAAATCACATTGACCTGGAGTCAGCAGATAGTGCCATATCCTCCTGGACAGAAACTACCCAAAAAATCGCCAACAACCTATGCCCAATCATTCGAAAAACAATCACACAAACCAAAGCATCCAAAAAACCCTGGTACACCCATACGCTCAAAACCCAAAAAATCCAGCTTAGAGCAGCTGAAAGACACTGGCGCAAACACCCCTCTCCTGCCACAAAAACCACCTATTACCAACTCATGCACACATATATAGAAACGCCATTCAAACAACCAAAAAAGAATATTATGCTAAAAAAATTCACCACCTCCAATTCAACCCAAAGGCACTATTCACCCTAGTCTCAAACCTCACCAAACCCAACATGTCTACACCCCAAGTCCCCTCCACACAGACCCGATGCAATGAAATTGCCCTCTTCTTTAAGAACAAAATATCCAACATCACTGCCAAGTTCACCCCTAATACCAAAAACTCCCCTAACACCAACAGCATAACCCCCCCCCACCCCACACACAGCCACCATCCTCCCTTCGTTTGAACCCTCCTCAACTCTAGAAATAGAGAACATCTTAAAAAAGATGAGACCTTCCTCCCATCCCTCGGAAACCATCCCAACTAAACTTCTCCTCGCTATTCCTAAAACAATAGCCACCACACTCTCCAAAATCGTGAACTGCTCCCTAGAACACGGCCTGGTCCCTAACTCACTGAAACAAGCTGTGGTCAAACCCATTCTAAAAAAACCCTCCCTTGATCCCTCCAATCTATCTAACCTCCGTCCTATCTCCAATCTCCCTTTCCTCTCCAAAGTCATTGAGAAACTAGTAAACTCCCGTCTCTCTGAATACCTAGAACAATCCAATATACTCCTACCAACACAATACGGTTTCCGAAAACACCTTAGTACGGAATCCCTACTCCTCTCCCTTACAGATACAATCATCGGAATGGATGCCGGTAACTCCTACCTCATTGCCATGCTAGATATTTCCGCCGCTTTCGACACCGTAAATCACAACATTCTCATCAACACCCTCATCAGTATAGGAATTTCAGGTACTGCTCTTTCTTGGATAAAGTCCTTCCTCCAAAACCGTACCTACACAGTCCTCACAGACAATTTTACATCCCCTCCTGTTAATCTCGACTGTGGCGTTCCCCAAGGATCCTCCCTCTCTTCCACCTTATTTAATATTTACATGCTCCCCCTTACAAACCTCCTCTCCAACCTTGGTATCACACATTTCATCTATGCGGATGATGTGCAAATCCTCATCCCTTTCAAAAACTCTGTTCTCACTGCTATCCAAAACTGGAACACCATTCTCGCCTCAATAAACCAGCTCCTAACTGACATGCACCTAGCCCTCAATCCGCAAAAAACTGAGCTCCTCCTCGTCTCCTCTAGACATGCAGCCACACCCACTCTCTCCACCCTACATTCCCCCAACCTTCTCTCTGACACAAGAAACCTGGGTGTTATACTTGATAACCAACTAACCTTCAAACCATATATCAAATCTATCCTTAGCAGCTGCTATTTCAAACTACAAACCCTCAAAAAACTCAAACCCCTTCTCTACTTTTCCGATTTCCGTACAGTACTCCAATCCATAATTTTTTCAAAAATTGACTACTGTAATGCTCTCCTACTTGGACTCCCTTCTACCCACATCAAACCTCTACAACTCCTCCAAAACGCTACTGCTCGCATCCTCACCAATGTCAATAAGAGAGACCACATCACTCCCACCCTCATTGATCTCCACTGGCTTCCCATTCACTCACGAATTATTTACAAGACCCTCACCCTCATCCACAAAAGTATTACTAACGAACACTACAACTGGCTAAACCCACCCTTCCTCCCTCGTACCTCCACAAGACCCACCCGTGCTTCCCTCCGTGGAACCCTTATCCCTCCCTCCATAAAATCCACTAGACTCATCTCCACCACCAATAGAGCCCTTTCCCTTGCAGGCCCCTCCCTCTGGAACTCTATGCCTCTTGACCTACGTACCGAAACCTCCACACCTACTTTCAAAAAGAAACTCAAAACCTGGCTTTTCCTCCAAGCATACCCCCTTTCCTCATCAGCTCCACCAACTAACATGCTAGCCCAACCCTCATCTCTCTCCAACATCCCCCGTTCAGGTCCTACACCCAATACCCTCCCCTTCTAATGATTCATACAATTTTGTATATAACAAGTGTACATATTTCTCCCTCGAATCCGAATTCATATCTTATCCCCCTGTGTCTGTTTGCACCCTCCCCCTGCCCCCCCATTTGTCTCGACTACCCCCCTCCATCCCTCCCTTTAGTTATTTAGTTATTTATTCTGTTACTGCGTTTATGTTATACACCGTTCTCTGTAAAGGCTACGCCTATATATCTTTTGTTGTAAGTTACTTGTAAACCGGCACGATGTGCAAACGGTTGCCGGTATATAAAATTAAATAAATAAATAAAATAAAAATATAAGACAAAAATAAATGTTCAAAATGGGCCAGTTCAGGCGCAGAGGGAAGCCCAGCGAGGGGCACAAAGTGAGCCATCTTAGAGAACCTATCCATGATGACTCATATCACCATGGATCCGTGCGAGAGGGGAGATCCACGATGAAGTCGGTGGATATTGTAGGTCCAGGGTTCCCTGGGAGCTGGCAATGGCTTTAACGGCCCCCAGGGACGGGCGCAATCAGTCCTGCATGCAGGTTAGGCAGGATCTTATGTAGTCCTCCTTGATGTACGGCCACCAATAGTGGTGCTGAAGGAGTTGAAGGGTTCTGTATATTCCTGAGTGCTCTGCTACGTGGGAGTTGTGTGCCCTTTTCAACACGTCTTCCTGGAGTTTTTTGGGGACAGCTGTCTTCCCTGCTGGAACAGAGGTGGTGAGGGGCAGAAGGATCCTTGCCAGGTTGATATGTTGTAGTGCTTCTGTGGTATCTTTGGTTAGAAAGAATCTGGATAATGCATATACTCAGTTCTTCTTAGCTGATTGATAGCAGAGTCCGAAGTCAAATCGAGAAAAGAGGGACCAGCGAGCCTGCCAAGGAGTGAGGTGTTGAGCCTGCGGAAGGTATTCTAAATTTTTATGGTTTTTGGAAATTGTAATTTTGTGTAGAGAACCCTCCAGGAGATGCTGCCACTCTTCCAGGGCAAGTTTAATGGCTAGAGGTATTCTGTCTCTGATGGTATAGCTTTTCTCAGTCAGAGAAAATGTCTGAGAAGAGTGAAAATGGGAGAAGTTTTGCTTCTGTGCTGTTGTCTGAGGACAACCCCAAATAGAGCCATCTACTTAGAATACAAAAGGACAGGAAATGTCTAGATGCCAGAGACAAGGTCCTTCGGTAAAAGCTTGTTTAAGCATCTGGAAGTCTTTTGACTGCTTTCAGTGGTCAGTTTCTGGTTTTTGCACCCTTTCAGGTTATGGCTATGAATGAAGCAGCTGGCGTGGAGTATTCCATGGAGAAATTGCCGATAATTAGCGTAGCTAAGAAATCTTTGTAGTGCCTGCAAGCCCACAGGCTGGGGCCATTCCAGATTGGTCTTCTGATTTGCGGAATCCGTGGTTAGTTTGGTACTGGAAATGATATACCCCAGGAAGGGAAGGTTCTCTGTCTCGAAGAGACATTTCTCTAGTTTGGCATACAGATGGTGTTTGTACTGGCACTGGAGTACCTGTTTCACCTGAGATATGAGTAGACACTGGGAAAAGATGAGGATGTCATTGAGGTATATCACAACAGAAGAGTATAGGAGATCCCGGAAAATATTCACCATTTTTTTTTTAAAGACTAGCAGGGCATTGCACAGACCGAAGGACATAACTAAATATTTGGAGTGTCCATCCCTTGTATTAATGGTGGCCTTCCATTCATCCCCATGCTTGATTCAGATGAGGTTGTATGTATCCTGGAGGTCCAGTTTAGTGAAGACTTGAGCTCCCTGTAGTCAGACAGCTCGAATATCAATGCTAAAGTGTAGCGGTCCTTTTTGATGATAGCATTCAGGCTTCTGTAGTCTAAACCAGGTTGCAGTGCACTGTCCTTTTTCACTACGAAGAAATAACTTGCTCTAGCAAATGATGATGGACAGATAAAGCCTCTGGCAACATTTTCTTCAATATAATCGCTCATAGCCTTGGTTACGCCTTGCTTCGCAGAGGGTCTTTGCCTAGGAGGAGTTCAGTCTCACAATCATAGGAGCAGTGAGGAGACAATGTCTCAGCCTGCTGTTTGGAGAACTCGTCCAAATATTGTGCATATTGGGGCAGTGGCAATGGTGATGGGAGCTAGGGGAGTAACAGAGGAAAGACAGGAGGAAGAGCAGGACAGCCCCCAGTGAGCCAGTTCAAGTGCAGACTAACTGATGACAGGTTGATGCTTTTGCCTCCAAGGGAGGCCCAGGATAATTGGATTGACCACTCGAGTTAGGACTTAGAAAGTGGTCTCGGAACGTATACCTGTATGGAGGGTGAGAGGAACAATGCTCTGTATGATTCTCCCCGGGAGGGGGGTCACCATAGATGGAAGAAATAGTAAGCTGTTGCCCCAGGGGAAGTGTAGGGATATAGTAGTTCTTCACTGCGGCCTGATATATGACGTTTCCCCCAGCACCTGAATCCAGGAACACCTCTGAGAAGAGATGGGCCTCGCCTTGGGTGATTGTTATAGGGACCAGGAGTTGGGGAGTGGAGGAAGTCTGGCTACGGTTATCTCTCTGGTTAACCCTAACCATGGAAGTTTACCAGTTTTTCTGGGTAGTGGGCCACCAGTTATCCAGGATAGGCATAGTACATACACAGGTTAGGAAAACGGACACTTGTAAAATTGAGCGCCTGTCTTTCTAATCGGCTCACAGTCTATCTCTTCTGGGTGCCTGCTGCTAAGGAGGAACTGGGACGAACGATTTCCCCATGTGCCTCCTTTCTACTGTGGCAGCTGCGAAGTCGATTGGTGTGCGTTGAGAGCGCCCTTTTTCCCTGTGCTGATACTGCATCGGCCTGTTTGAATTTTCACCTGTCTGCATGTTTACACAATTTGGGAGTACTTGTGTTCATTATCTGAATGAATGACTGATTTAAAAGTTTTTTTTTTTTTTCTCAAGTAGGGCCAAACAAATCACTGTGGATCATGGAGTCACCTTCAATAAACTTAAACTACCAAGTTGTCCTTTATGGGATGGAGCCTCCTCTCTATCAAAATGACCAATACATTCATATATAGTAGAAACTAATTTTACTTTTATATTATGGTGAAGTCTAGTGAGCTTTACCCTTAGAATGGGAAAAAATGAACAATCTATCTGGAGTGGCTATCCTGTTGCAAATTTTTATATTGTGTATCGATCTGTTTGTTTATACACAGTATATGTTTGCAATAAAGAATAATAACGAAAAGTAGAATCAGAGTTGTTCTTTTAAACAATTTTAACTTTGAGTTGGACCTTTTCAACAATTTGGTGGAGAATGCGGGCATTCCACATGTGTTTGTGGGAGCAACTCTGTTTCTAGTGAAGTGTAGAAGATTCACGTTCTTTGGTGATTCCCTTGACTCGGAATGATCAGCCGTGGTCAGGGAGTAATCAGTTTAAAGCCAAGTCCTGTGTGAATCTTGCTGAAAGGTGCACCTACGGGGTTTAGATTCACGTTCTCGGCAGAGGCTGAGTCCTGTGTGAATCGTGGTGATAGTTTTGAGAAAAGGCGCCAAGGGTTTTAAATCTGCAGCAATTGTTGTTTTTCTTGTATTTATTGTGTGGTTTGATACTAGCGTGTATATATTTTTTGTTCCTATTTTGCATTGGTTATTATATTCAGTTACTGGTGCGTAGAATAAGTAGACGGAACACGGATACAGATGAATATGCTTAGAATTGTTTTTGATGCTTAAGAACTGTAAGAACTGTACCTTTTAATACTTAGAACTGTATACTTTAGTGCTTAGAACTGTATATGCTTAGAATTATATATTTTAGTACTTAGAACTGTATACCTTTAATACCTAGGATTATTAAGATTGTATATCAATAAATATACTATTTTACTCTTACCGTATTCTCGCCTACCTCACTCCTAACATTTGGCGACGAGGGTGGGATGGCTTTATTTAAAAAGGCTTTATTTAGAAAGAAAGCAAAGCAGCCATCCGAACCTGTTACTCCTGTGGATGTTAAAATCCCAGGATGGGAAAAAACTCCCTATTCTGTGCTGGCACAGGAATGGGCAATGAATATGGGATTGGCAGAAGCATGGGATGTAGGTAGCGAGCCTGTAAATATTGTAGACAAATTACAAGAGGTCCCAGTAAAAAAAGGGAAGGAACTGGAGGCAGTAGGAAGACGTGGCTGGCTTTTATTGACAGGATACAGAAACTGTCACGAAGAAAAGCACAGTTTGCAATTGAAATTAGCTGCACTAGAAAAAGAAATGGATGGTCTGCAAAAAGACAACATTATGTTGCGATGCCACTTAGAAACAGTTTCCCAGAAAGCAGACCATTATCAATCAGTGGCAGAACGAGCGGCTGTGCGGCTGGCACAGCATAAATATCGAAAGCGTAGACAAGTGAATAAAATGAAAAATGAATGGAATCCCAAAACATGGGACGGGAATATTTGGGATTCCGCAGATACAGACAGTGCAGAGGAGGCAGAAGTAGAATCCCCGTCAAAAATAAATACTGTCGAACAAGCATGCCCTATTGTTCGGCATAGGACAAATGGGCAAGCAGTAGAACAGGAGGTTACCCAAGTGTTAGAAGATTTCACACAGCAAGATAGAATGGGGCATGAATTTCCCGCTATACAGACACAGAAAGTTAGTGACCAGCCTTTAAAGGCAGCTGGATATACTCCTAATTTAACTTCAGAGCACCAACTCCCAACCCCCACTATCCCCCTACTGAATCAGCCTACAGGGAATTCAGCTAGGGTTGATATCACGAACAGAGTTTATTGTACTCCCGTTATAGAATTAGATTCCCCAGCCCGTGAACAGATTAATGAAACATTTGGAGCCTGTGGCTATCAGCATAATGACCCAGCCTCTTTAAAACCTTTAGACAAGTGTTTAAGAACAATTGAGGGACAGAATGAAAAGTGTCGTGAGACAACAGCAGATAGGGTAGATGCCCCAGTGGCACACAATACCCCAGTAACAATATACAGGATAACAAACCTTCTCTACCATGTTCTCTAGAATATCACTCTAAAGTATTGAATAGAATTTATTAGTAGGGCACATCACTATTGATCTCCTCTGGAGAAAACTCCAGCCATTTACCACTATCATCCTTTGCTTATAAGTTGACTAGATCTGAATTTTACCACCTTAGGACTCACTCTCAGGCTGCTCAGCTTATTTATGAGCCTCATGTATGTAACACTGTCAAAATCTAATACCATATTCAGTGCTTACATCTGGTTTCATTATTTGCCACCAAGTCAAATTGATTAGATTAGCACATTCTTTCTGTAGTAAAATCATGCTGCCTTGGATCCCTTAACCCAGTGGACCTCAACCCTATCCTGAGGGCCACCAGCCAATTGGGTTTTCAGGATATCCACAATGAATATGCATGAGAGAAAATTTGCATACACTGCCTCCATAACATGCAAATTTTCTCTCAAGCATATTCATTGTGGATATCCTGAAAACCCGACTGGCTGGTGGGCCCCCAGGACAGGGTTGGGGACCACTGCCTTAACCTGCCAAGTTTTAGATATTTCATATTTCCTTTCATTAGTAACCCATTCATTTTACCTTCTCAAGAGTTCAGACTGCCTGGATTGTATTTATTGCTTACTCAGTTTCCATCTTTATTTATGGCTGCTCACAGAAAATTTTATTCATGCATTTGTTTATTTTTGTTATATGGTTAAAATCCTTTATTCACACAATATTGTTACTTTACATTTATAAATGTTTTATGCACATACCTTCTTTCAAAATATGGAAAAAGAATCCATCTAAAGAAAATAGGAAAAAGTAAAAGCATTGGCAAGTTAGATGTACAACATTGATAAGTCAGGCTAAAAGAGATTTGGAAAAGTAGCTGGATTTAGAGGCAAAAAGTCATAATAACTTAAAAAAAAATATATCTGAAGCAGGAAGCCTATGAGTTGGTTGGAATATTAGATGATCAAGGGGTTGAAAGGGCACTTAGAGAAAATAATGCCATAAATGAATTATTTGCTTAAGTGTTTACTTAAGATATTGGGGAGGTAACTCTTGCTGGAAACTGTATTCGATGGTGATAGTTCAGAAGAACTGAAATAAATCATGGTGAAGATGTAATAAGGCAGACAAACTAAAGAGAAGCAAATCACCCAGACCAGATGGTATACACCCCCGAGTTTTAAAAGAACTCAAAAATGAAATTGTAGATCTGTTGTTGGTAATCTGTAACTTATTGGGTTCATCAGTTGAGCCTGAAAATTGGGGGGTGGCCAGTTTTAACCCTGATCTTTAAAAAAGGCTCCTGGGTGATCCAGGAAACTATAGATTGGTGAGTCTGGCTTCAGTGCCAGCAAAAATTGTGGAAACGATTCTAAAGAAACCACGTCTTTCTATGTGTTCTGTGATTTTGTTAATGGGACATATCCAGCATGAATTTACACAAAGGAAATGTGCCTCACCATTCTGGGGAATTAATATACGTGGATAATGGTGAGCCAGTGGATGTAGTGTGTTTGGATTTATCAGAAGGCATTTGTGGAGACACCATTGGTTCACCAGTTTGGTTGTCTTCATTTTTGAAGTTCCCTTCTATAATACAAAATTCCTTTTGGGCCATCAAGCTGTTTCTATTTAAAAACTGGGAAACTTGTGCACGGACCATTTTACAGCATTTGAAAGTTTCCTCTTCTTGCACAGCTCTCCGTAAGGCACCCCTTTTTACAACTCTGGCATTTTCTCCTGACAGTTTTTCCGGGCCTCTGTCCCTCCTGACGCAGCCCATGTGGCAAAACATGGTCTGTCGGGGACTGAAACCTCTGGTTAAGAAATTATGAATAAAAGGTGCAAATCTTGATTCAAGGCTTCATTTTTCTTGATCAATTCACCACAAGGATCCGTGAACTCTTCAGCGCTATACTACCTCCATATATGGTTATTCACCACTAGTGTATACCGTTTATCATCTCCACTTCCTAATGGCATTTGATAAAGTGCCAAACAACAATATCAAAAATACTGGTACATCAGGTAAATCTTAAATACCTCAAAGGTTGTCTTAGCCAAATATATGTAGGCCCCTTACTTCGAGGGTCTGTATTGTATGACAGACTCTACTATTGTGCAGGGTCACCTTACTTTAATTTTAATATTCACTCATCAATCCTATCTTTTTTTAGTAGAAATTTTTCTTTATAATAAAATCAGTAATTGACTGTCAAGTAATCCTCATGAATCCACACAAGAGATACAAATACTCATCTACTCCAATTTCTGGTAATTCACCCGACACAGCTGTGTTTCGGACCTCATCGTCCTGCTTCAGGTGGTATCCTTCAGTATCTCCTTATACGAATATTGTCACGGAGCTTTCTTTAATTTATTGGCTTGCTTCTTCTTTTTAATTCCACGACAGCCCCGTTGGGCTGCATCTGCTCTTGAAATGCCAACCCCCTACAGTGAACGTTATATACCCTCCAAACCGGAAGTCTTCTTCGCTGGAAGCTATAGTCTTCTTTCCCATCCACAACGGACGCTGTAGTCTTCTTTCATGTCCCATATTCCTGTCTGAAACGGAAGCTGTAGTCTTCTATCACGTCCAGTGCTCACGTCAGCTGTTCAAGCGGCAGCCCCCATCTTCTATCACGTCCGGTTTGTCATTTTTAAAGACACATACTATACTCTAAGTTGTATGCCATTGTATGATTTTAAAAGGACACGTATCATACTCTAAGCTGTAATCCATTATATATCCGCCATTAAATCCAATAACTTTCACGTCGTATCCAATTGTCTTTCACGTCGTCTACATTTAAATAAACTCCTCCTCTACCCCCTCAGTTCACCACTCAGAACTCTCTTCACGTCATCGGACCTCTAGTCGAAATTGTATTCATTCTTACAATCCAAATCATACGTCTGCAAATTCAAAGATGTCTCCAAATTCAGCTCACATTAATCTCCTGCTTGCACTTATATTGAACTCTTCCTTCCACACTTCGACTGATCACACTTCCAAATAAACTACTAAATGAGCGAGTACCAATTCACTTTCTCATTCAATCCTGCTGGATCCACTGTATTTAAACAGTAGATCCAATATTGCTCGCGCATGTTTAGACTGAGTTGGATATCCCCCCGCGTGAGTCTAAGCGCACCTGTTCAAGGACCAGCCATTTTAGATCCGTAAACTCATGCTGTTGTCTAATACAATGTGGTACCATTGGAGCAGTCACCTTTGCAGTTCTTATGCAATTTCTGTGCTCAATCAAACGAGTTCTTATTTTGCGTTTAGTGCGACCAATGTACAGCAATTGACACGGACATTGAATGGCATAGATCACTCGTTCCGAATCACAATTCGTAGATCCATCTAGTCTGAGGATCTTATCAGAATTGGGTGCTTGCCACTGGTTTCCTGTCACTGCTAGGGTGCACATATCACAGTGACCACACTCTTGGTGGCCACCGGAAAGCTGGGGTACAATTGTGGACTCAAACGTGGATTTAACCACTTTGTCTCTAATGTTTTGGCCCCTAAAGAATGCAAACCTTGGTTCAATCTGGAAGATGGCATGGAGGGTCAAAACATGCCAATGAGTTTTAATGATGTTGATTAGTCTACCCGCTTGTTTCGAATACTGGAGGGTACATGTAGTTGTCTGGGAGAAAGGGCGTTGTTGATATTGTAATAGGAGATCTCGATTGGCATATAGTGCCCTTTTATATGCCTTTTTGATAATTGATTTCGGATATCCCCTTAGGACAAATCTGTTTGTTAATTCTGCTGCTTGAACCCGAAATTCTTGGACCGATGAGCAAATGCATCGCAATCTTAAGAATTGAGAAATGGGCAAGCCGTTCTTTAAACCCAAGGGGTGGACACTAGAGTACTTCAAATAGTTGGTGCGATCTGTCTTTTTTCTGAACAGGGTTGTGCTGATACCATCATTGTTCCGTTGAATCAAGATGTCTAAAAACGCTATGGATTGGTGATCAAAGTGTGCTGTAAATTTTAAATTGTTTACTGTATTTAACCAAGTCAAAAACAACTGTAGATTATCCACAGAGGACACCCAAATAAAAAATATATCATCAATATATCTTTTATATACCCACATGTATTGATACCAATGCGATTTGTATAATATTTGGGTTTCAAAATCACTCATGTAAAGATTAGCAATATCAGGGGCAACTGTGGCCCCCATTGCCACACCCTTAACTTGAAGATAAAGTGTTTTGTCAAATTTGAAAAATTTTTTGAACAAGACTAATTTCAACAGATCAAGTAAAAAATTAGTAGGTACATCATGTGGACGTGGACGGGAATGGAAATTTTTTCCAATAACTCAAATGCCTCCTGTTGGGGGATGTTTGTATATAATGCAGTCACGTCCAAAGTGACTAACCAATATTCGTCTGGTAGATCTGACACCTCATCCAAGATCCGCAGCATATGTGAAGTATCTTGCAAAAACGATGCTGATTCCACAACAAATGGTTTTAGAAAGAAATCTAAGAATGTTGGCAGGGGTTCCAAAACTGAGCCTCTGCTTGATATGATGGGACGACCAGGTGGGGTCCTGATATCTTTGTGTATCTTCGGGAGGGTGTATAGCACTGGGGTAACCGGTTGTTTCACCCTTAATGCCCGGGCTTCCCTCTAAGTGAGGAAGCCCTCTTGTAACCCTTTCTCAACAAGAATATCAATCATATCTTGTAATTCTACCATTGGATCAGCCAATAAAACTTGATAGTAATCTGTTTGGCTAAGTTGGCGATCAATCTCTAGTAAATAATCCTTGGTGTCTTGGATAACAATCGCTCCACCTTTATCTGCAGGCTTAATTATGACCTGTGGGTTATCTGCTAGTTGTTTGATGGCCCGATATTGGTCGTAGGACCAATCTACTGCCCTGGTCTGCTCATACATAGAACCTTGTTCTTCTAATTGTCCCAAATCTCTCAAAACCAATTGTATAAATGTTGCAATGGCCGGGTCCATGGGACCTGGAGGAATCCACGTAGAGTGTGGTGTAATTATCGAATTATCCTGCAAATTGCAATCTTTGAAAAACCATTTCAATTGTAGTCTTCTAAAAAACCGGTATAAATCTATCCTAGTTTTGAATGGATTGTATTTACATAGGGGTATATATGATAAACCCTTTTCTAGTGCTTTCAAAGTTGTATCCGATAATTCCAAATTAGAAATGTTTATTACTCCTGGACCCTCCTGATTGTCTACCGACTTCAAAAATTCTGTTGGCTGCGATATTGTGCCCGTGTTGTCAGTCCTTGCCAATTCGAGGATTTCCCGCCTCTGCGTCCTCTGTACGGTCTGGGATGGAAAGTCTCTTTGCCTGTTCCTAAAAAAGATGACGCGGAGGGAGCAGAGTTAGAATTCTTTCTTTCTTCCTCACTTCCGCTATGGCTTGAATCAGATGAATCTTGAAATGTAACATGTGGACGTCGTTTACCTTGCTTCTTGTTCTTCCAGAAGTAGATGGTATCATTTTTGTAATCCGTTTCGTCCCTATGGAATTTCTGTATTTTAAACTGTTTCAGTTGATTCTTAAATTGTTTTATATCCTGTTCAAGCTTGGTGGTAGAAGCTTCTACTGACTCTATATCAACTGTGGTAGAAAGCTGTGTCCGTATCTCTTCTACCTCCTTATTACACTCCTTTACAGAAACAGTCAGACGTTCTACTATCAAGACCATAAGGTCGAGCGAATTTGATAAAGTGCCCCATGATACTCCTGAAAACATAGTCATGGGATAAGAAGCAATGTCCTATTCTGGATTGCAAACTGGTTAAAAGATGAGAAATAGAGCAGAACTAAATAGTTTTCACAGTGAAGAAGGGTAAATGGTGGTGCACTTCAGATCTGTACTGGGACCAGATGAAATTTTAATGTGGACAAGTGCAAAGTGGTGCGCATGAGTTTTATGTTAGGTTCCATTTAGAGGATCCTGCTCAGGAAAAGAACTTAGGCGTCATAGTGGACAAAACTTTGAAATCCTTGGTTCAGTGTGCAGCAGCGGTCATAAAAGTAAACAGTTTTATGAATTATTAAGAAAGGAATGGAGAATAAAAGGGAGGCTGCACCTAGAGTAGAATTGTATGTGCACTTCTGGTCGCTGCATTTCATAAACAGTATAGTTGCATTAGAAAAGGTAAAAAGAAGGGCAACCAAATGATAAAAGGGATGCATAGTCTCCCCTACAAGGAAAGGCTAAAGAGGTTGGGTCTCCTTTTTAAGAGAAGACAACTGAAGAGGGATATGATAGTTCTATAACATCGTGAGTGGAATAGAATGGGTAAATGTAAATAAGTTACTTACATTAAAAAAAAAAATACAAAGACTAGGGGGCATTCCATCAAGTTAATAAACTGCACATTCAAAACAAACTTTTTTCACTCAGTGCTCAAGTAAGCTCTGAAATTAATTACTAGAGAATGTGATTTAAGATAGTATAGTTGGGTTTGAAAAAGGTTTTGACAAGGTCCTGGAGGAGAAGTCAAACTTATTAACCAAGTAGACGTTAGAAATAGCTGCAGCTTATCACTGTGTGATAGCAGCATGGGATCTATTTACTGTTTGGAATCTTGCTAGGTACTTGTGACCTGGATTGGCCACTGATGGAAACAGGATATTGGGCTTGATGGACCTTCAGATTGACCTGGTATAAAAGTTCTTTTGAGGAGACCACGGTCTGTTGGAGGAAGCGATGACCATTAGGAACAGCAGTGACTTGGGTTGAAGAGGCTTCACATGGGGCTGCAAAAAGTTGAACACTCGGCACTGCAATGGGGAAAATTTTGGGTACTGCTGGGACTGGGGTGGATGGGGGTGGGGAATTCAGGTTTGCTTTGCAGAAGATGTAGCTCAGTCTCTTTGGATAATTGTTTCCTGCAGGATGACACACTTTTGACTTGAGCACCTAGCTACCCTAGCTGGAGTGGGGCCCATTGTAACTTTGGTACGGGGAGGGAGAAGTAGGCTCAGATTCCTACCACATGCTGGTTTGCAGTAGTGAAAGCAAATATGTCCAGTAAAATTAGACAAGTTGACTTCCACTACCCATAGTCCAAATCACATCGTTGAGGAGAGCAACTAGAATCTGCTCCATAACCTGCTCTGAAACCTGATCTCTTATACCTAAAAGGGAGGAGGAATAGCCTAGTGGTTAGAGTAGTGGACTATGAACCAGGAGACCACAGTTCAAGTCCTGCTGTCGCTCCTTGTGACCTTGGGCAAGTCACTTTACCCTCCATTGCCTCAGGTACAAAAACTTAGTAAGCCCTCTAGGGATAGAGAAATACCTACAGTACCTGAATGTAAACCGGTGTGATATCTCAATTGAGATCAAATGTTGGTATATAAAAAAAATAATAATAATAATAAAAATAATAAAAGGTGCTCCTCATCTATGTACGAATGGATCTAAGTCAATACTACTGCTCCTGTGCTTTGGCCAAAAAAGGAGCTTTGGAGACTGGTTGATTGAAAGTTCTTCAGGTCTAAGCTAGGCTTTTTTAATAACTGGAAAGAGTTCCTTCTTAAAAGTACATAGTTGGAGTATAGTATATTTTACCTGCAAATTTGAAGTTGTTGCAGCAGAAAAATAGATTTAGAAAATGTCTATCCTGATTGACTAAAATTGCATTCTTTTTTGTTGTAACATTAACTAAAAAGCTATAGTGTACTGTATGATGGTAATATTGTCCCAGACAAGTACATTTTATGTACACTAAACAGAAATTAATGTTCTTGTGAATTTTGTGTATGATTTAACTGCCTTTGAAGAAATTCATTCACGATGCTATACAGCAAATTAAGTTGCCCATGACATGGCGATCCCTATGGTCTCACATTAGGTTATTTAGTAGACATAGACCTATGTTTGTATAGTGGTACAAGCAAGCAAAAATTAAATCAATAGAATATAACGTGACAGAATACACAAATAGAGGTACTGACAACAGTTAAATCGAAGCTGAATGTTCATATGATGGAATAATACACACACATATTTTATAGGCAGCATAGAATCAAACTTATAATAGCCAAAATATGTGAACATTGAGCAGCAATGCATAACTGTCTGATCACTGACCTGAGATAATGAATTGCTATGACATTACAAATGGAGAGTGTATTTTCAGGTATCAGATCCAGTATCACACCCTCCTTTATGCAACTTAGGATGATAGAGGTGTTTAAAATCATGAGGTCTAGAATGAGTAGATGTGAATCGGTTATTTACTCTTTCAGATAATAGACTAGGGGGCACTCCATGAAGTTAGCATGTGGCACATTTAAAACTAATCGGAGAAAGTTCTTTTTCACTCAATGCACAATTGAACTCTGGAATTTGTTGCCAGAGGATGTGGTTAGTGCAGTTAGTATAGCTGTGTTTAAAAAAGGAGTGGATAAGTTCTTGGAGAAGTCCATTACCTGCTATTAATTAAGTTGACTTAGAAAATAGCCACTGCTATAACTAGCAACAGTAACATGGAATAGATTTAGTTTTTGGGTACTTGCCAGGGTCTTATGCCCTGGATTAGCCACAGCTGGAAACAGGATGCTGGGCTTGATGGACCCTTGGTCTGACCCAGCATGGCATGTTCTTATGTTCTTAGGGTTGCTCTAGTCGACATCTGGCAGATTGAAATTTCCTACCAGGAACGCTTCTCCCTTACTCTGCCCAATGACTCTGCTTGTGTAGGTCACACCAGTGTAAATGGAAACATTTTTCCTTTAAGACAACCCAAATGTCTTTCTTCCCCAGACCCTCTGCATTTTTATTTTCATCTTTCTTTTATGTAAAGAGCTAATTCTCCTTTTTGCATACCATATCTGTGCTAATCTGAAAAAATTAATTTCGTTTACAAGGAGATGGTTTCTATTTATTGCATTCTAATAGCAACACTTTTCATCTTGTAGTGTTTCTAAATTTTATTGGTAGTACACATTTATCATTCTGGATGATACATACCACTACCCCTGCTGTCCTTTCCTCCCTCTTTCTCTGAAATATGGAATAAATAAGATGTCGGTTTAAATAAATGTACTATATTTATGGGTAAACTTCAGCAAAAATACAGCTCTATGAGCTAGTTACCTGGATTGGTACTTTCCATGAACAGTAGAAGGGAATATGATATTGGTTTCCTAGCTCATATAGGGGCAGACCCTCTCTTGGTACAGGAGGTCCACTCGTGTGTAAAAAAAAAAAAAAAAAAAAAGTTGGCAGCCCTTCATCGAGTACTGATGTGAAGTGAGTCACAGGGCTGTTGGTCTCTAAAGAAATTTACACGGATGTATGATCAATAAATAATTTTGTTTAGGCTCCACCTCACTTGGAGTTTAGGATTGACTTCTTGGTCTAAAGATTCCTCTTCTCACCCCAGGCTATTTTTTTTTTGTTTGTTTCTTTTTTAAAGAGAGCATAGAATGCACCTGTGCATTTTTTTCTTGTTTTTCTACTTACGTTTTCTTGCACTTTATAGGTGCTTGCTTACTATATAAGCTTTAAGTAATCCTTTCTTCAAGAAATAATATAACTATACTAATGGGATTAACTAATCAGTAATTGCTGTGATCTGAAGATACCATTTTAAGAGTAATCTACATTTTTTGAGAGTTAATTTTCAGCTGAATCCCAAGGATCCAGAGGGTGGTTTGAATTTTAGCACCTGTAATGCTACTTAGTACCACTTGAACATATACACAAGGCCAGGAAACTACAATGGTGTTTCAAAGAACAATAGACACAAACTTGTACATTGCGTTGCACATGAACTTTTTTGTTAACCTGCTCCACAAAACATTTGAGGGAATGTTGAGGCTCTTTTCAGGCATGCCAGGTTATGGGACTTCTCTGTGTGACTATAGGAAGCTTACTTTGTAAAGCAGCAATTATGGAAAAGTAATTACCCTGTTATGATGCATTTTCCCCAGAGGTCCTTTTGGTTAGTTTATGTATAACATGCCAGTGGGATTATCATGCTGGAGGCAGAATATATTCAATTCCAGTACAGGGTGATTTTTTTTTTTGAGTGACAAGAGGCTCCCCTCCAGTCCTCATTCCTGCCCTATTCCTTGAAGAAAGGCCCCTGTGTGCCCAAGGAGTCCTCTCTGGTGTCCCTTGTTCCCCTGGGTGGACCTTATCACCTACCCCATCTAATGTATCTACTGTTAGGGGGGGGGGGGGGGTTCTACCCTGAAGCCATCAGGGCAGAGCACAGATTTCAGTCCTGATGGCTTGGGCATCCAGAATGTTGCCAGCTGATCTCATGTGGTGACAAGGTCAGCCAGTACTATTTTTCTTCCTGGAGGCAGGAAGGTGGCTCAGCCCCTTCAGCCCATGGGGGTCTTTGAGCAGGGGGAGCTCCTTTATTCTGCAGGGAAGGGGCAAGGAAGGGGGGAACATGGCAGGCTGCTTTTATCTAAAGAGGCTTTTTGTCAGGGGAGGCGGGAAGGGGGATAGCTTTGTCCCATAAGTGTCTTTTGTCTGGGGAGTTGGCAGAGGAGGGGTTCCTTTGGTCTGCAGTGGCCTTTTGCTGTCCCTCTGGAAGAAGGGGGTCATTGTGTCCTGCATTAAGGTATTTTGCTGTCACTGGGGAGGATTGTTTTGGGTGTCATTGTGGCCTTGGTTGGGCCTTACATTAACCCACCAGATGCTAATATAAAAATTTAACCCGCTAACTGCACAAAACTGTAACTACACCTTTCAGACAGACAGGCTTTTGTGTTGCCCATGGCTTAATGTAAATTGTTTCTGAATTCTATTTGCATTAACCTTATTTTAATATTGATGAGCTGCTTAACAAGTTTACATGTGACACATATCAAGTTTAATGCACAAGCCTATATTAACTCCATGCTAAAGTAAACGAACACATTTTTCTGGTACCTGAAAATTATCTTTAAATTCTCTGGTGGGATGTTGTAACTTTTCCGTAATACGTATTTCATTTAATCTGTTTATAAAATACTTTGGCTTAAAAGTATTTGCTAATGCTGTGTTGTTCTGATGCTAAGTAACTGAATGTTGTATAACGAATATTTACATTTTATATGTACATGTTTGTCAGAGCTTCGCCAGCGAACTGCAGCACAAAGAAATCTAACTACATCGACTCCTGTAAATCCTAGCCAGGGATCTCCACAAGCTCCGGGTGTACTAGCAGGAGCTTCTCCTCTGCAAAGGGACACATCGGCTCCAGGCGGTCCCCCTGAAAGAACTGTTCCACCAGCAGCACAGTCAAATATATTACCAAGATGTCCTGGATCTCCTGCCACAATGCCTGGAATGGGTAAACCAAGCACTTACTGTTATTTACAGTTTATATTGTCTATCTCTGGTTACCAATAAAATAGGTCATTTTCAGATTGTATGGAAATGCCATTTCATTTGGAAATAGAGCAGTTATCTGATTAAGCAGGAGTTCCATATTCAATTAGCCATAACTCTCTTTTTACAGCTGGCACCTTGTGATACTGAAACCTATTGCTGGAGCTCGTTTAACTGTTATAGCTGCTTTGTTTAAATGGCTATAAAACTTTGCAGCATTCTGTAGTCAACAATATATAGCATACCTTTTTATGGTCTGGGTTTAGGAATACTTTAGATTTATATAAATTGAGTATAAATGGAAATATTTGCTGAGTTAATTTTTTTAACAAAACCTGTCTTTTGAAAATGCTTATTCAATTCTTTAGTAATTTCAGGAACATCGTATAGTATTTATCTTACTAATAATGCAGTTAACTGTTTTCTGCTTTGAGTTGTTAGGAGCTAGTGCACTTTGCTTGTCGCTCTTGAAATGTTATGCTGGAAGCATATATACTGATTTATACTTATGCAGCTATTGCTGTGTTAGCTCTGTTAGCTGAGTTTATATTATGCTAAACAGTTTGTCATTTTTGACGTAGAAGTCAAATCCAGACCAAGCTGGTATTTCCAGAGTTGTCATCGGGGATGCTATTTGGTGGTCTGTTTGAAATACACACTGGTGGATCGTTCACTTCCCAGCAGTCATACTGTATTGACATAACTCTGAGTCCCATAAGTGATGTTAGTGGGCAAAATGGAAACTGGATTATGTACTTGTTTTCACAGTGGGGAAATATGTACTATTTATTTATTAATTCTTATATACCGATGTTTCATGAGAACATATCACATTGGTTTACATTAGTTAACAAATCATTTAAAAATTTGCATTTCCAAAATTAGAATGAAAAGAAGCAAATACAAAGTTTCATAATAAACTAATGTAAACAAATAAAATAGTAAATTTATTAAAACAATTACTAAAATTTTAAACAGTTAAAGATATGCAGAACAGGAAGAGCAGAGATAATATATGTAAGTATATAAAATAAAGGGGAAATCATTAACATAGTTATATGTAATCATGTACATAGTTATATGTAAAGCCCCTTCCTTTTGGGCATCTCACTGTTTTATGTAAACCGAAGTGATTTGTATCTGATACAAGAACCTCGGTATATAAAAATTAAAAATAAATAAATAAATTAAGTTAAGACTCTTGAAAGGCTTGTTTGAATAGCCATGTTTTAATACACTTTTTAAATATTTTAATGTCCGATTCCATCCTTAATTCCTGTGGTAGAGAGTTCCACAGTTGGGGCCCGGCAATGGAAATATAATATATCTGCTATATAGATAGAGGCTTTGTTTCCAGGGTTGCATAATTTGACAGCTTTGACAAACTGCTACTTAATATCTTAAAAATGCCTTTTTTTTAATACAATAGTGTTTAGGTTGTATACTAGCAATTGCCTTATCAGGGACAGGAGGCATTCTATTCCTTTAAGTTGAGGTCTTCTGCAGATTTTTCTTCAGCATAAATATAAATGTGCACAATGAGCAGTATATTTTTCAAATGTGCATTTGCCATTCGTTTGCTGCTTTGCTAGTGGTAGTATGATGGTAAAACAAATGACAAACCAGAATTACCAATGTATGGACTTAAATCTGTTAAACGTTTTGGCAATTAATCAAGACAGTTTGAGTCTCTTTATCTGACTTTTGGATCTTCAGCTGAATTATTAAAGAATTGAGTATAAATTTTCTGGCATAGATTATTGCAATAGCTTTTACTTAGGCCTATCAGAAACATCTATCAAATCATTACAATTGATACAGAATACTTTGTGTGTAGTGCCTTTTTATTAAAGTAGTTTTCTAGAAGCACAGGCAAAAATATACAACCATTTTGTTATGTAGCAAAGTAGTGACTCTCCTATTCAAGCTTCTATAAAATGGAAAAGATGTAATTACACCAGGACACACAATTTATAGTTGCCAAAAGGAGATGCTATTTTTCATATCAGAATTGATGGTTATGACTTAATTTCTTCATAGTACAAGGAGGGAAATATTTCACTAGTAGATTTCACATCCTTGTAGGAGTGGGCAAATGTCTTTTTTGTCATAGGACCAAATTTGTGCTCTTGCCTGTTCAAGGTACTGGGGGAGTGAGTGAGGGTTTCCACCCTGGAGAAAAAGATAAGCTGAGGGGGTTCACCCAGTAACTTAAAATAAAAGCCAAGCTGTACATGAAATTAAACCAGTAAACTGTCTATTTTCCCAATAGCACTGGGCAGGCTGTGCATTGCTTGTAATATTATATGAAATTTTCTTAGTAGCAACAGAATAAAATATTGACCAGCAGGAGACAGTGTAAAGAGTAGGGGAATGGGCAGTAGTTTTTTGTGTTCATGCTTTTGGTGCTCTTTCGGTTACAGGAGGAGGGAGGTGTTTTAGCATTAATTAAATTAACACTTTATCCAGTACAAAAGTCAGTTTCAATAACAGAACCATTTGAATTTTTAATTATAAGTATGAATTCTTTAAATTTAGCATTATGCTATTGTCCTCCGAAAACAATAGAATACAATCTCTCTACTTTTTTGGAAATTGTTACTTCTCTCCCTTTATATTTAAATGAAACAATTTTAATGGGTGATTTCAATTTACATATTAATTCAAGAAACCTTGCTACCTTTACAACTGTTTTCCTCAAAGCCATGTCAGGTTTGGGCTGGCATCAGTTAAAGACCCCACTCATACAAGAGGAAACACTCTTGACTTAGTCTTTTTTAACCCTTCACATATAACAATACCAGTTGAAGATCTTGTCATTCAGCCTATACCTTGGTCGGATCATTTGATATCTTTTATTTTTAAATTTTTAGAACCTAAAAGGAAAAATAATACGGTTACACATATAAAGAAAAGGGAATTCTTTAAAATAGATGATTTCATCTCTGAACTGGCTTTAAGATTACCTAATACTGTTTCAGAAGACACAAACAGTTCAGTGGAAGATTGGAATCAGGTTTTGACTAATACTTTAGACCACACTGCCCCCTTGAAATTAATTCCTGCAAAGAATAAACCTAATACACTTTGGTACACTAGTAAACTACATCAAATGAAAACTGCACTTAGGAGAAAGGAAAGGCTGTGGAAAAAAACGGAAAAGTACTGTTACAAAAAATTCTTACTACGGTTTTCTACGAATATATAAACACGAAGTGAATAAGGTTAAGAAAAGTTATTATTCAAATAAGATTTCGTTAGCAAATAATAACCCTACTACATTATTCAGCATTGTCAAATCCTTAATTACTCCTATTTATAACAAAACCCAATATATATATAACACAATTTGTAATCAAATTGCAAAGCATTTTCAAGAAAAAGTAGAAAAAATATCTTCAGAATTTTCTCATTTATCCTATCCGATCTATAAAGATCAAACATCTGTAAACATATGGTCATCTCTTGCAAAAATTAACAACGATACTGTGAAACAAATAATAAAAAAAAAAAGTATTTAATTCACCTTTGAACCCATGTCAAGTGCCTGGTAGTAAAGATTCAGTGCAAAAAAGTGCAGTGTTATGCATTTGTGGTGCAGATATCTGAAGGAGTAGTATGTGATGGGAGATTAGAAACTGATGAGCACCTACTAGAAGAAGAATCTACTGGTGATTGTGTCTGATGATCTCAAGATACCACAACAGTGCCTAATAAGACCAGAGGAATGCTCGGTTGCATACACAGAGGCATAACCAGTCGAAAAAAAAAGGTAATGCTGTCTCTGTATAGGTTGTTGCTGAGACCTTACTTAAAATATTGTGTCCAATTCTAGAGGGTATGTCTCTGAAAGGATATAGATAGACTGGGGTTATTCAGAGAGATGCACATCTACCCCGGCCGCTCACCGCGCCGACCACGAGGCACCGCTCACTGCACACCCGACGCTAGTCTTCAGCCCTTCCGGGCCAGCAACCAATCAGGAACGTCCGAGGGGCAGCCAATCGCGAAGGAGCCAAGAACCCTTTAAACTCACGCGGCGGCGTGATCCTGCCTTTCTCCAGCCACCGGGTCTGAAGTGAGACCGTGCGAGGCCTGCGCAGCCGGCGCCGAGACCAGCCGAGGTAAGGCCTTCGATCGCGCACCTACCCCGGCCACTCACCGCGCCGACCACGAGGCACCGCTCACTGCAGACCCGATGTTAGTCTTCAGCCCTTCCGGGCCAGCAACCAATCAGGAACATCAGAGGGACAGCCAATTGCGAAGGAGCCAAGAGCCCTTTAAACTCACGCGGCGACCAGGAGTCGCGTGCCGAAGGGGCACTTTGTGCGCCCTTTCGTGTAGCACCGCAGTGCCACCCTACCCCTGCCTGCCCTCACCCTACTCCCCCCCCCCCCCCCCCCAAGCACTCTCTCAAGCCCTCCTCGCTGGCTAATAACCTTCAACCCAATATTTTCAACGCAACACTCCATCGAACCACACAGCCAATCCACTCCTTCCAAACACAGCAAACAAAAAAAATGCATCCAGCCGCCACTATCCCTATCCTTCAACACCTTACACCCTTAACAGGAAAACCAATTAAGCAAGCCTGACAGCGCTCATTAATAACCCTTACGTCTATCCTAACTGCACCAATCACTCAACTTCTAGGTTTTACTCTATTCACCCTTACTCTTTTCAATGCTCAATCCCTTACCAAAAAATCCCTGATACTTAGACTACCTCCTAGAAGCCAAGCCAGACATTTATTTATTTATTTCACATTTTTCTATACCGAGCTTCATGGTTGAATACCATATGTGCCATAACAGAAACATGGCTAAAACCCACAGACACCACAATAATAAATCAATTACCAACTCAGAACTACAACATCTTCTCACTCCCCAGACTGAAAGAGAGAGGCGGGGGCATCCTACTAGCAACAAAAAAAGGCCTCTGTTTCACGCAACACTCGGTCATATCAGACCCTAAACTAGAAATCGGCTTCTTCACATCAGACCAACTTCAAATCCTTTTAGTCTATGCCCTCCCGGGGCTCTTGGAAACAGACACTTCTTCTATCATTGAATTAATCACTACCACTATCAATTTGGACGCCCCAGCAATTATTCTGGTAGATTTCAACTTACACGTAGACGATCCTATTCTCTCACCCAGCTGCAAATCTTTCCTCACGGCATTATCAGCCCTAGGATTCAACTAGATAGTCAACAAACCCACCCACAAAGCAGGCCATACACTCGATCTAATCTTCGTCAATTCAGGCATCAAGCATTCCTCTCATCTGAATTGCAAGAAGGTCCCCTGGTCGGACCATACACTAATCTCCACTAAGTTCACAATAAACGAAACCAGCCCGGTTCATGGACCCCAGCTCTCCTTCCAATATAGAAGAGCATGCTCAGCGGAAGACCTCAGCAATCAACTAACCTCACAACTCACTAACATAGATCTCACCAACCCCAACACAGCTCTCCTATCCTGGAACAAAATTACTGAAACCATGGCGAATAAGCTATGCCCCCTTGTAACAAAAATCCTAATACAAACTCCTCCAAAAGACAACCTTGGTTTACCAACGAGCTCAGAAAACTGAAACAAAGAAACATAGAAACATAGAAATGACGGCAGAAGAAGACCGAATGGCCCATCCAGTCTGCCCAGCAAGCCTCACACATTTTTTCTCTCATTCTTATCTGTTACTCTTAGCTCCTTGTTCTATTCCCCTTCCACCCCCACCATTAATGTAGAGAGCAGTGATGGAGCTGCATGCAAGTGAAATATCTAGCTTGATTAGTTAGGGGTAGTAGGGGCAGTAACCGCCGCGATAAGCAAGCTACACCCATGCTTATTTGTTTTACCTAGACTATGTTGTACAGCTCTTGTTGGTTTTTTTTTTCTTCTCCCCTGCTGTAGAAGCAGAGAGCCATGCTGGATATGCATTGAAAGTGAAGTATCAGGCGCATTTGGTTGGGGTAGTAACCGCCGTAACAAGCCAGCTACTCCTCGCTTTGTGATTGCGAATCCTTTTTTTTCTTCACCCCTGTCGTTGAAGCTATGCAGGATATGCGTGAAGCATCAGTTTTTTGTTTTTGTTTTTTTTTTTTTTTTTTTTCCCCTGCCGTTGAAGCAGAGAGCTATGCTGGAAATGCGTGATGTATCAGTCTTTCTCCCATGCCGATGCAGCAGAGAACCATGCTGGATATGCATGGAAAGTGAAGTATCAGGCACATTTGGTTTGGGGTAGTAACTGCCGTAACAAGCCAGCTACTCCCCGCGTTTTGAGTGCGAACCCTTTTTCTTCTCCTTTGCCGTTGTAGCAGAGAGCTCTGCTGGATGTGTGAAGTATCAGTTATTCTTCTCCCCTGTCATTGAAGCAGAGAGCTATGCTGTATATGCATTGAAAGTGAAGTATCAGGCATATTTGGTTTGGGGTAGTAACCGCCGTAACAAGCCAGCTACTCCCCTCTTTATGAGTGCAAATCCTTTTTTCCATTACCTCTTGCTGTTGAAGCTTAGAGCGATGTAGGAGTCACAGTAAGCATGTGTATGTTTATTTAATAAGGGTATTGTGTCAATAGCCATCATTCTGGTGAGTCACCCACTCTTCATTGGTGGCCTCTTGACTTTATGGATCCGCAGTGTTTATCCCACGCCCCTTTGAAGTCTTTCACAGTTCTGGTCTTCACCACTTCCTCCGGAAGGGCATTCCAGGCATCCACCACCCTCTCCGTGAAGAAATACTTCCTGACATTGGTTCTGAATCTTCCTCCCTGGAGCCTCAAATCGTGACCCCTGGTTCTGCTGATTATTTTCCTACGGAAGAGGTTTGTCGTTGTTTTTGGATCATTAAAACCTTTCAAGTATCTGAAAGTCTGTATCATATCACCTCTGCTCCTCCTCTCCTCCAGGGTGTACATATTTAGATTCTTCAATCTCTCCTCGTACGTCATCCTATGAAGATCCTCCACCTTCCTGGTCGCCCTTCTCTGTACTGCTTCCATCTTGTCTTTGTCTTTTTGTAGATACGGTCTCCAGAACTGAACACAGTACTCCAGGTGAGGCCTCACCAAGGACCTGTACAAGGGAATAATCACTTCCCTTTTCTTACTTGATATTCCTCTCTCTATGCAGCCCAGCATTCTTCTGGCTTTTGCTATCGCCTTGTCGCATTGTTTCGCTGTCTTCACATCATTAGACACTATCACCCCAAGGTCCCTCTCCTGCTCCGTGCACATCAGCCTTTCCCCCCCCATCGAGTACAGTTCATTCGGATTTCCACTCCCCATATGCATGACTTTGCACTTCTTGGCATTGAATCTCAGCTGCCATATCTTCGACCACTCTTCCAGTTTCCTTAGATCCCGTCTCATTCTCTCCACTCCTTCCGGCGTGTCCACTCTGTTGCAGATCTTAGTGTCATCCGCAAAAAGACAAACCTTACCTTCTATCCCATCTGCAATGTCGCTCACAAAGATATTGAACAGGACTGGTCCCAACACCGATCCTTGCGGCACACCACTTAAAACCGCTCTCTCTTCAGAGAAGGCTCCATTTACCATCACACATTGTTTTCTGTCCGTCAACCAATTTGCAATCCAGGTCACCACATCGGCACTCACTCCCAAGCTTCTCGTTTTATTCACCAGTCTCCTGTGCGGAACCGTATCAAAAGCTTTGCTGAAATCCAAGTAGATGACATCTAGTGCTCTTCCTTGATCCAATTCCTTGGTTACCCAGTCAAAAAAGTCAATCAAATTTGTCTGACAGGATCTTCCCCTGGTGAATCCATGCTGCCTCTGGTCCATCAATTCTCCAGACTGTAGATAGTTGACTATTCTCTCTTTCAGCAGTGACTCCATTACTTTTCCCACCACCGAAGTGAGGCTAACCGGTCTGTAGTTGCCTGCCTCTTCCCTGTTCCCACTCTTGTGAAGCGGGACCACCACCGCTCTTCTCCAATCACTCGGCACCACTCCCGTTTCTAGGGATCTATTGAACAGGTCACACAGCGGACCCGCCAGAACATCTCTGAGCTCCCTCAATATCCTTGGATGAATCCCATCAGGCCCCATGGCTTTGTCCACTTTCAGGTTCTTTAGTTCTTCCCACACATTTTCTACTGTAAAAGGATTTTCATCTATTCCCCTTCCCTCCAGTTTCTTGTTGTTTAGAGATGGTCCTTCTCCAGGGTCTTCTTTAGTGAACACAGAGCTGAAGTATTCGTTTAATATTTCTGCCATTTCTTCGTCTCTCTCTACACATTGATCATTACCACCTTTCAATTTCACTATACCACTTTGGACCTTTCTCTTTTCGCTGATGTATCTGAAAAATGTTTTGTCACCATTTTTTATCTCCTTGGCAATCCTCTCTTCCGCTTGACTCTTTGCCAACTTGATTAATTTCTTTGTCTCCCTCAGTTGATACAAATATTCTTCTTTGTGCTCCTCCCTTTGGGATCCTTTATATTTCTTGAATGCTGTTCTTTTAGCTTTAATTTTGTCAGCCACCTCCATTGAGAACCAGATAGGTTTCAGTTTTCTTTTGCTTTTCTTTACATTTCTAACATATAGAGCAGTTGCCTTGGTGATTGCTCCTTTTAGATTGGTCCACTGCTGATCCACATCTCTCTCGTTCTCCCATCCTTTAAGTTCTTCCTCCAGGTAGTTCCCCATTTCCTCAAAGTCTGTGTTTTTGAACTGTAAAACTCGGGTCTTTGTGGTTCTTTTCCCTATTATTTTAGTGATATTAAACCATACCGTTTGATGATCACTGCTGCTGAGGTGGGCGCCCACCTGGACATCTGAGACATTATCTGCATTAGTGAGCACTAAGTCGAGTATAGCTCCTTCTCTCGTGGGTTCCAACACCATTTGTTTGAACAAAGATACTTGCATGGCATCCACTATCGCTCTACTATTTTTAGTTTCTGCAGATGGGATTTTCCAGTCTACATCTGGCATATTAAAGTCACCCACGATCACCACTTCTCCCTTCTTACCTATCTTATGGATGTCTTTAACTAGATCTCTGTCCAGCTCTTCCTTTTGGTTTGGAGGCCTGTAAACCACTCCAATATAAATGGATGCTCCGTCATCGTTTTTTAGGTCGACCCATAGAGCTTCTTCAATACCCCAACTTCCTTGTAGCTCAGTTGCTTGGATGTTGTTTCTGACATAAAGAGCCACACCTCCCCCTTTTCTATCCTCTCTGTCCTTCCTTAACAAGTTGTAGCCTGGTATTGTTGTATCCCATTCATGAGATTCTGTGAACCATGTTTCTGTGATAGCAACAATGTCCAATTCTGCCTCAGCCATTAGGGCCTGCAGATCTGGGATTTTATTTCCCAAACTATGAGCATTTGTGGTCATAGCCTTCCAGGTACTCTCTTTACGGTTATTGCATTTCCTGGACTCCTTGTGAGATATTTGTTGAGATTTGTTATTCACTTCACTATTTCTTTTTGCGGTAGTGCCACTGTTGACAGAGTTTTCCATCTCAATTAGATTTTTTTTTTGCTTATGGATCTTTAAATACTGCATGCATTGTGTTTTCTCTCTCTTTTCTGGTAATACTGCAATGCTTTTCTCAAGAAAAGCATTGCAGTATTACCAGAAAAGAGAGAGAAAGCTTAAGACAAGGAGAGTAAATGGCGTAAAGCCCCTAAAACGAGCACACTCTTCTTTTATAAACAGGCACTCCACCGATATAAAACTTCCACTTCCAGATCCAAAAGGGACTTCTACGCGCACAAGATCCACGATCTAGTTTTCGACGCCAAAGCTCTTTTCACCTTTGTTTCCAACCTTACCCAATTCAGTGCACCAGTTATCCCTATCAACCAAGCACAATCAAAAGCCAAAGAACTGGCCCGGTTTTTCCATAACAAAATCGTTAAGCTCTTAACACAGCTGCCCAACTCCACCACTCCTCATCAGAGTTCTCCTCAACTAACAAACAACAAATCCTCATACCTAGATTCTTTCGAACTCACTTCAGCCAATGAGATCCAATCAATCCTGAAAAAAATGAAGCCCTCCTCTCACCCTGCAGACCATATTCCTACCAAAATTCTCCTGTCCATCCCGGACGACATATCACAAACGCTGGCAGACATCATAAACTGCTCTTTATCTCAAGGCTTCTACTCAGATGACCTCAAACGGGCTTCTCTCAAACCGCTTCTAAAGAAACCTAACTTAGACCCCATTGACCCGAACAACTTCCGACCGATCGCCAACCTATCACTCATAGCCAAGATCATGGAAAAACTAGTCAACACTCAAATCTCAGACTACATCGAAGACAACAAACTCCTCTTCCCTTCCCAATACTGGTTCCGCAAAGCTTCCAGCACAGAATCACTCCTTGTATCGCTGACAGACTACCTGATTCTGGGTCTCGACAAAGGTCAATCATTCCTACTGATTCTGTTGGACCTCTCAGCAGCTATCAACACTGTTAACCACGCCATCCTCATAAACCAACTATCATCTATTGGAATAACAGGCACTGCTCTAGCCTGGTTCAAAACTTTCCTCAACAACAGAGGCTACAAAGTGAAAATCCACAACAAAGAATCTTCCCGATATGACGCACCTATAGGAGTCCCACAGGGATCCTCCTTATCACCCACCCTATTCAATATTTATTTCCTCCCGCTGTGCCAGCTTCTTACCGAACTTAAACTCAAAAACTTCATCTATGCTGACGATGTTCAGATAGTGATCCCTCTTAAAGAATCCCTCTTTAAAACTCTCGACTATTGGGAATCCTGCTGATCAAAAATTAATGACCTGCTCGCCAGCCTCAACCTCATTTTAAACGCCTCCAAAACTGAACTCATGCTTATTTCTCCAGAAAACAACTCCAGCACCCCATCAAACATCCCACTATCCTCTCTAGTCAGAGACCTAGGAGCTATAATTGACAACAAGATGAATTTGAAAGCTTTTGTCAATCGCACCACCAAGGACTGCTTTCACAAACTACAAGTGTTCAAAAGGATAAAACCGCTTTTCCACTTCCATGACTTCAGAACTATACTGCAAGCAATAATCTTCGCAAAGCTAGATTACTGTAATGCTATCCTCCTAGGCCTCCCATCTTCATACACCAAACCCTTACAGATGGTCCAAAACACGGCAGCAAGAATACTCACAAACTCCAAAAGAAGAGACCACATATCACCCATCTTAAAAAATCTTCACTGGCTTCCTATTCACTTCAGAATCATCTACAAGTCCATCACCATCATATATGTCCATCCACCACCTCACATCTCTGCACCTTCGACATCTTCTCAGCCTACATATCTCTCAAAGACCGACCAGAGAAGCTTACAGAGCCACGGGCTTTTGACTGGCAGCCAGGGAGTGTAAATCAGCTGGCAGTTCCCCTGGCATCTGATCCCCCAGTCAGAGGCAGGCTCCTCAGCTTAGACTGTTGCTGGGAAGACATCGGACCCCTGGGTCCTCCATCGTCCGCCAGGGGTACCTTCTCCACTTCTGCCAGCTCCCAGAGACATCTCCCCCGTGTCCATTGCAGGCGCAGTTGAACTGTCTCTGTCCATCAGCAGGGCTAAAGGTTCTACTCTAGGTATTTCCTCATTCTGAAAAGGAATGGCAGCTTGCGCCCCATTCTCGATCTCAGGATGTTGAAGAGGTTTCTCGTAAGAGAAAAATTCAAGATGGTCTTTCTGGGCACGCTGATCCTGCTCCTCCAAAGAGGAGACTGGTTTTGCTCCCTCGACCTCAAGGATGCATACGCACACATTGCGATTGTCCCCAACCACAGAAAGTACTTCCGCTTCGTGGTGGGGAGTGAACATTACCAGAACAGTGTTGCCCTTTGGGCTGGCATCGCCCCCCCCCCCCCCTTCCTACCTCATGCGTCGCTCGGTCACGTGTTTCCATACCTGGATGACTGGTCAGGAGTGACTCCCGCTCTGGGTTCTTACAAGCTCTGGCCTTGACACTGCAGAACCTGTAGACAGTGGGGTTCATTATCAACTTCCCCAAGCGCCATCTCTGCCCATCCTCCCAGCTGGACTTCATAGATGCCAGGCTGGACATGACACAAGGGAAACCTTTAATGCCCAGGGACTGGGTGATTGCCCTTGCCTCGCTGGCTACCCTTGTTCGCAACAGCAGAAGGGTGCCAGCCCATCTCCTGCTCCATCTACTGGGCCACATGGCAGACTCTATCCATGTGACTCCCTTGGCCCGCCTCCGCATGAGGAGCGCTCAGTGGGCCTTGCGGTCCCAGTGGCAGCAGGAATCTCAGGATGTAGAGGCTCTGGTCACGGACCCTCTCAGGATATCTCTGGCCTGGTGGGAAGCCCTCTCCAGTCTGGAGCGCGGACTTCCTTTTCAGCCCGCACCACCCCGGGTGACCCTCGCCATCAATGCTTCTCTTCAGGCAGAAGCCTACACACAAGGCTTCTGGACTGTTGCTGAGGGACATTGCCAGATAAACCTTCTGGAGCTTTGGGTGATATGGTACGCCTTGTGGGCCTTCAGAGATCAGTTGTCGTCCAAGGAAATTCTGATCAAGACGGACAACCAGGTCGCAATGTGATACATCAAACAGGGTGGCACGAGCTCGTGCCTCCTCTGCTAAGAGGCGGTGCAAGTTCGAGAACTGGGCCCTCTCCCAAGGGATGTATCTGAGTCACCTACCTATCAGGTCACCTCATTGTGCTGGCGGACCGCCTCAGCCGGTCCTTTCAACCACATGAGTGGTCCCTCAACCCGGCGGTGGAGGCTAACCTGTTGTTCCGATGGGGTACACCGAAGATGGACCTGTTGGCCTCCCCTTTCAACCACAAGGTGAGCAGTTTCTGCTCCCTGATAGTGGGGACTGGCCATCCGGCCTGCGATATCTTTTCATTCACTGGGGGCTCTGTCCAAGCTTCAGCAGAACAGGGGGACCATGATTCTCGTGTCACCACAGCAGATTTGGTTTCCACTTCTCCAGGACCTCTCTGTGTTTGTGCTCATTCCGCTGGGGATGGCACCCAACCTTATATCACAGAACCAGGGCACCCTGCGCCACCCCAACTTCCGAGCACTGGCCCTCAGCTTGGATATTAAGTATATAATCTTCCAGCCATTACAGCTCTCGGACTGTGTTTCTAGGGTTCTGGCAGAGTCCTGGAAACCTTCGACTTGAAGTCCTACAGCTCGAAATGGAAGCATTTTTCCATTTGGTGTGGAGGGCATGGGTCAGACTCCTTGTGCCCTCTCCCCCAGCTGCTGGACTACCTGTGGCACTTATCTGAATCTGGGCTCCAGACCAGTTCCATCAGGGTGCACCTCAGCACGGTAAGCGCATATCACCGAAGTGTCTCTGGTTCTCCCATTTCGGTCCAGCCCGTAGTTGGCTGTTTCATGCATGGCCTTCTCCTACTGCAGCCCCCTCTTTGGCCACCGGCAGTACCCTGGGACCTCAATGTCGTCCTGGCAAGACTGATGCATCCTTCCTTTGAGATACTGCAGCCCTGTGACCTGAAGTTCCTCACCTTGAAAGTCATATTCCTGGTGGCGATCACTTCCACTTGCAGGGTCAGTGAGCTTCAGGCCTTGGTTAGGTACACATCGTAAGTTCCTACCCAAGGTGGTGACTGATTTCCACATCAACAGGTCGATTGTTTTAACCACCTTTTTTCCAAAGCCTCATTCCCACCCAGGGGAACGGGCTCTCCACATCTTGGACTGTAAGCGGGCTTTAGCCTTTTACCTAGATTGGACGGCAAGCCATAGATAGTCCACCCAGCTCTTCGTGTAATTTGATTCCAACAAGCTGGGGATGGTGGTGGGAAAACAGACCTTGTCTAACTGGCTGGCGGATTGAATTGCCTTCTGCTACTCACAGGCAGACCTTTAGCTAGCCGGCAGAGTAAAGGCTCACTCTGCAGGCGATGGCGTCGCTGGTGCACTTGCGTGTGGTCCCCGTTGCAGAAATTTGCTGAACTGTAACCTGGAGTTCTCTCCACGCGTTTGCAGCTCATTATTGCCTTGACAGGGATAGCTGTCAGGACAGTGCCTTTGGTCAGTCCATCCTTGCAACCTGTTCCAGTCCTCAACCCAACTCTCTGCTCATGCTTCATGTGGGATCAGACTGCCCCTGTTTTTCCTCAGCGCTGCAGTTGTGTTTTGCCTGTTGGCACCTTGTTCGGCTGCTGTTGGTCTTTCCGGTTGAATGAGGCAGTCTGGAGGTCTGTATTCACTCACATGCAAGGATTACCATCTTGCTTGTACTGGGAGAAAGCGCAGTTGCTTATCTGTAACAAGTGTTCTCCTAGGTCAGCAGGATGTTAGTCCTCAGGAATCCCACCTGCCTCCCCACGATGTTGGGTTCACCTTCGGTTTATTTTATTTTTTTGCTCGTCTGCTTGCTATGCTAAGAGACTTGAAGGGGGACCTGGTCAAAGCTTCTAGAAACTTTGACAAACGTTTTCCATGCCAGGCTCCATTGGATAATGTCACCCATACGTGAGGACTAACATCCTGCTGTCCTAGGAGAATACCTGTTACAGGTAAGCAACTGCGTTTTCACCGTCATCCCATGACCCCTTGTACTTGAGCCTCCTTTCTGTTGAGAGGCCTGCCTTCTGTGCATGAATAGATTGAAAGTATTTAAATGTCTGTCATATCGTCTCACCTTTTTTCTGGGGTGTACATGTTTAGATCTGTCTGTCCCTATATGCTTTAGAATGAAGACCACTGACCATTTTAATAGCCATCCTCTGGCCCAACCTCAACTGGTTTATATCCTTTTGAAGATGTGATCTCCAGAACTGTATGTAGTATTCTAAATGAGGTCTCTCCAGTGACTCATACAGGGGCACTAGCAATTCTTTTATTTTTCTATTGGCCATTCCTATTTTTGTAGCCAAGCATCCTTCTGGCTTTTGCTGTCACCTTATCTACCTGTTTGGCTACATTAAGATCATGAGATACAATCATCCCTAGATGCTGCTCTTCTTTCAGTCTAGAAGAATTTCACCCTTATATTGTGCTGTTGCGTTGGTGGTTTGTTTTTTTTTTGCAGCCCAAGTGCATGACTCTGTATTTTTAGCATTAAATCTTAGCTGCCAGACTCTAGACCATTCCTCAAGCTTCATTAGATCCCTCCTCATGTTTTCCACACTTTCCTAACTGTCTTCCCTATTGCAGATTTTGGTGGTATCCACAAAAAGACAGTGTTCCCGGCAATCCTTCCTCAGTGTTGCTCACAGACTTTTCAAAAGAGCTGGACCAAAGATTAATCCTGTCGAACAATGCTAGTAATGCCTCTTTCCTCAGAGTGAGCTCCATTTACCCCACTACCCTTTGTCTACCTCTCAATTAACTTCAATTCCAGTCATTTTAGAGCCCATACCAAGGGCACTTAATTTATTTATAAGTTGCCTAAGTGGAACTGTGTCAATTGCCTTAGTGAAATCCAAGCACACTACATCTATCACTCTCTCCTTATCCATCTCTGTCGCCTAATCAAAGAAATTGGTCAGATCAATCTGACGAGCCCTACCTCTGGTTAAAAAATATAATGTCTTAGGTCTTGTAATCTATAGGATCAGAAACTGCACTACCCTCTTTTAGCAGCTATAGCAATAATTTTCTCACCACAGAGGTCATTCTAACTGGCCTATGGTTCACAGCCACTTCCTTCCATTTTTGTAAAGAATGAAGACTTCCACCTGTCTCCAGTTCTCTAGAACTGCTCCTGACTCTGAAGTATTGAAAAGATTAGCCAGCAAAGTGACCAGAACATCTCAAAGTTCTTTTAACACCCTCAGATGTATCCCTTCTGGCCCCATCATGTTACCTACTTTCAGTTTAGCCAGATCTTCAGGAACATGCCTTTCTTAAAATTGGTTGAGGTTGTATTTCCCTTCCAGTAATGTGTGTGCTTGTGTATGTGGTCCTGCTCCCAGCCATTCCATTGTGAATACTGAATAGAAATATTTGAACAATTCTGCTTATTCTTAGTTGGCCTCTACATATTCTTCCACTTTACCTCAGTCTCACAATGCCTCTTGCATTTCCTCCTCTCACTAACATATCTAAAAAGAAAACTCTTGTCGTCCCCCCCCCCCATGTTTGACTGTATTTGCTATTTTTTTCTATCTTTTGCATCTTTGAATTGACTACTTTCCTAGCTTTGTTGCTTTTGCAGAAAAGTTGACTGTCTTCCTCTTTCTGCAATCTCTTGTAGTTTGAATACTAATTTTTTTAAGCTTCTTTAGAAAACCATAGTTGCCTCTTTCTACTTTCCTTATTTATCTTTATAATATCTCTTAATTTTGTTCGTTGCTTTTGTTTCCCCTAGATTTTTCCATCCAGCTAACTCCTTGAAATATTCCCCTGTTTTAACAAAATTAGTTTTCCTGAAGTCTAGGACCCTTGCTTTGGAATGAATGTTCATTACCTGAGCTCTAATACTGAACCACACAGCCTGTGACTATTGGATCCCAGATGATCATCCACTCCAATAGCAGCAACACTGTTGGTAAACACAAAGTTTACTGTCTCTCTTCTGTGTGGGTTCCAATAGCAATTGACAATACTTTAACCTGCAGAGAATGCAGGATCTTGGGTATTCCGATTAACATCCTGCAGATTGAAATCCCCTAGCAATAGCACCTCTCCTTTCATATCTATTTTGTGAAAATCCTCTTAAATCTTTATCTATTTTTTCTGTCTGTGATGGTCTGTAATCTTGTGATTTGTATTTTATTTTTATTGTATGTTATTGTTGTAAACCGCCATAGTCAGCTTGCTGTTAATGCAGTTAAAAAAGTGTAAGAAATATTACACCAGTATAAATGTACTGTTCTTTCCAAGTTAACTCTCAATGCCACATCTTTACCTTGTAAGACATGCGATTCTGTTGCTTCAATGTTTTTTTTTTTTATATATATAGTACCACTTTGTTCCTCCCTTCTTTCCTATCCTGTTTGCAGATGACTGTGCATTAGTAGCTTACTCGCTGGAGGATATCCAGATTATCATAGACTGGTTCATTTGGGCAGCTAGAAGTTTCAGGCTCACCATCAGCCTGAAAAAAAAAAAGATCAGGTACCAATCAGCTCCTAAGTTCTGTGTGAAGCCTATAGTTTTCATCAAGGGCACTCAACACAACTGAAAATTGTTACCTCGGAAACATGCTTTCCAACATCACCAGTGTTCACTATGTGATTATACAATGCATTACCAAGGCCCTTTCATTCTTTGTAAGACTCTCATCTATGGAATTAGAGATATGAGACTGCTCATTAAGATCAAAGTGTACTAGACAGTAATACTGCCATTGTTGTATGGATATTAGTCTTGGATGCTATACTGAAGACTTCTTAGGCAACTTGAAAAATTCCATTACTGTTCCCTAAGATCTATGTGCAGTATAGTGTTGCAGGATTTAAACAGATGTAACCCCCGTTTTTGGGGGGAGGAATATTGCTCCTTAGGGTACATACTTAACTACTTAAGGAGATGCTCCGTTTAGGAATTCCTCCCCATGATTGATTGTCCCTGGGGGCAATTCATTTTATGGAGGGAAGCTCTCACTTATGGCTCAGACAATGTTAAAAGGCTGTCAGTGTGTACATACTGTATTGGTTCTTCCTATGAGGTGAGAGGCTGTAAGAATTCAGACAGGACCAGGTCTGGGTGTTAAGTTTAATACTCATAAATCAAAGTCCATCCATTCATAATATTGAAGTTACATCTGAATGTTGGTACATGTGTGATTCTAGGTAGGTTGGTGTCCTTTTTTCAGGCATCTGGGTAGCCCCATGTGACTTTCAATACAGCATATCCAGTGGCTATGAGGAATGCCTAGTGGAGGGGTCCCCATCTTTACTGCAAAAATCCAACTGTAGTTCATAATCTTCCTCAGGCGCTCAGCCTGTCCTGGTCCCTTGGTGTGTGGAGATCCATTTGGAGTCTCCTGTTCTTGTTTTTCTTCCTTAGTTGTATTCTCATCCTGTATTTACTGATATTTCTGGGGGACTTTTCTTGGGGAAAAGGCAGTGGGATTAGGAAAGTTTTCAGCACTGCAGTTCCGGTGGGGAAGGGAGATCTAAAAACCTCCCTACTCTGCTACAGTCCAAAAAATACTTTAAAGGTTAAACTGGATACATCTTCTGCCTTTACCATCTCTCGCAGCAGATGTATTCCACGCATTAAGAAAAGTGGAAGGAAGGCAAAACTATTACCGGCATGGTTAAAAGGTGAAAGAGGCTATTTTAGCCAAAAAAAAAAAATCCTTCAAAAATTGGAAGGATCCATCTGAAGAAAATAGGAAAATGCAAAGTTAAGTGTAAAACATTGATGCAGGCTAAGAGAGAATTTGAAATAGTTAGCCATAGAGGCAAAAACTCATAATAAAAACTTTAAAAAATATCTGTAGCAAGAAACCTGTGAGGGAATCGGTTGGGACAGTTAGATGAACGAGGGGTTAAAGGGGCTCTTAGGGAAGATAGGACCATTGCAGAAAGACTAAATCAATTCTTTTCTTGTGTTTACTAATGAGGATGTTGGGGAGATACCAGTTTTGGAGATGGTTTCCAAGGGGTAATAAGTCAGATGAACTGAACGAAATCACTGTGAACCTGGAAGATGTAGAAGGCCAGATTGCAAACTAAAGAGTAGCAAATCACCTAGACCGGATGGTATGCACCCCAGAGTTCTGAAGGAACTCAAATGAAATTTCAGATCTATTAGTTAAAATTTGTAACCTAGCATTAAAATCATCCATTGTATCTGAAGACTGGAGAGTGGCCAATGTAACCCCAATATTTAAAAAGGACTTCAGGGGCGATCTAGGAAACTATAGGTCAGTGAGCTTGACTTCAGTACCAGGAAAAATAGTGGAAATTATTTTAAAGATTAAAATCAGAGCATATAGAAAGATATGGTTTAATAGAACATAACGTGGATTTACTCAGTTTTGCCTCTCAAATCTGCTTTTTTTTTTTTTTTTTTTTTAAAGTGGTTAATAAACATGGATAAAGGTGAACTGGTAGATGTAGTGTATTTGGATTTTCAGAAGGTGTTTGACAAAGTCCCTAATGAGAGGCTTCTAAGAACTAAAAAGTCATGGGATAGGAGGCGATGCCCTTTTGTGGATTACAAACTGGTGAAAAGACATGTGCTTTTCAGTATATTTTATAAATGATCTTGAATGAAATATAAGTGAGGTAATCAAATTTGAAGATGATACAAAATTATTCAGAGTAGTTAAATCTCAAGCAGCTTGTGATAAATTGCAGGAGGACCTTGCGAGAATGGAAGATTGGGCATCCAAGTGGCAGATGAAATTTAATGTAGGCAAGGTGAATCATATAGGGGGAAAAACTCATGCTGTAATGGTTAGGTTACTTATCAGGAGCTACCATCCAGGAAAAAGATCTAGGAGTCCTAGTGGATAATACATTGAAATTGTCGGCTTAGTATGCTGCAGCAGTCAAAAAAGCAAACAGGAAATATTAGGAAGAGAATGGTGAATAAAACAGAAAATGTCATAATGCCTTTGTATCGCTCAATGGTGAGACCACACCTTGAGTACGGTGTACAATTCTGGTCGCTGCATCTCAAAAAAAGATAAAGTTGCATTGGAGAAGGTACAGAAAAGGGTGACCAAAATGATAAAGGGGTTGGAATAGCTCTCCTTTGAGGAAAGGCTAAAGAGGTTAGGGCTGTTCAGCTTGGAGAAGAGATGGTTGAGGGGGGGATATGATGTAGGTCTTTAAAATCATGAAAGGTCTAGAATAGGTAAATGTGAATCTGTTGTTTACTCTTTCGAATAATAGGACTACTAGGGGGTACGCCATGAAATTAGCAAGTAGCACATTTAAAACTAATCAGAGAAAATTTTCACTCAATGCACAATTAAGCTCTTGAATTTCTTACCAGAGGGTGGTGTTAGTGCAGTTAGTGTAGCTGGGTTTAAAAGAGGTTTGGGTAAGTTCTTGGAGAAATCAATTATCTGCTGGTAAATCAAGTTGACTTAGGGAATAGCCACTGCTATTACTGGCATTAGTAGCATAAGATCTACTTAGTGTTTTTGGATACTTGCCCCAGGTAATTGTAGCCTGGATTGGCCACTGTTGGAAACAGGATGCTGGGCTTGATGAACCTTTGGTCTGACCCAGTATGGCAATTTATGTTCTTAGCCATCATTCGTGCTTGCTCACCTATGGTTTAGAGTAGGCTCACAGGTTTTTGATACCCTGGTGAGAGCCCTTTTGCCCTTAAAAGGCATCAGGCTTAAAATCTATCTCTGTGTCAGGCCGATACAGTAAGGGCGCGTAAGAAAAAGTGCGGCAGTGCCGGGCACCGCTCGTTTGCCATGCGCACAGTCCGGATCACATACCGCTCGATACAGTATTTAAATGGCATGCAAATGCAAGCCGCGTCAAAAGAGCAATCCGTTTTACTGTATAGGCGCTATACAGCGTCTATACAGTATCCTGGGTGCGCTGGAACCTGTCATTTCAAATGACGTTTGAAATGACAAGTACCAGGAAGTGGATGGTTCTCCTACAGACCCCGCTGCCTTGAGCGCCCTGCGCCAGCAAGCCCCAGGAGCCAGCGATTGGAGGCAGGGAGCGCAACAAAGCACCCTCCTTCGGATGGGCAAGAGAGATGAAATTTCACAGTCCCAAACCAAACTTTCCCCCAGCCCCCGCTCTCCTGCCCTGGCCACGGCCACGCAAGCCCCCAGCAGCAGCAGTAGAAGGGTGTCGAGAGAGAGCGGCTTCAGCAGCCTGGGGCGGATGGGGCGCTCCCCATGTGAGGTGGCTTCCAGCAGCCCTGCTGGCGAAGGTGAATACGTGCAAGCCTGTATGTCCAATATGGGCGCTCAAGGCAGGCGCATGAACACAGGACGTCGGAGGTCACGGCGTGCTCGTATTCACCTTAGCCGGCGGGGCTGCTGGAAGCCGCCTCGCATGGGGAGCGCCCGATCCGCTGAAGCCGCTCTCTCTTGCCGCCCTTCTACTGCTGCTGCTGGGGGCTTGCGTGGCCGCCGCCAGGGCAGGTGAGCGGGGGCTGGGGGAAAGTTTGCTTGGATTGGGTTGGTTTGGTTTGGTACTGTGAAATTTCGTCTCTCTGCTGGGGCTTGGATTGGTTTGGTTTGGGGACTGTGAAATTTTGTCTCTCTGCTGGGGCTTGCCTGACGCTTGGTTTGGTTTGGGACTGTGAATTTTCGTGTGAAATTTCATAATTTACCGCCTACCCTGGCTGTGTGAAACCACACCAACGCCAGGGTCAGGGTAGGGGTTAGTATGGTTTCATTTATAAAACCACACTAACGCCTACCCTGATCATTTATAAATATATTGAAAAATAAGGGTCCCAATACAGATCATTTATAAATATATTGAAAAGTAAGGGTCCCAATACAGATCCCTGAGACACTCCACTGCCCACAGTCTTCCACTGAGAAAATTGTCCATTTAATCCTACTCTGTTTCCTGTCTTTTAGCCAGTTTGCAATCCACGAAAGGACATCACCACCTATCCCATGACTTTTTACTTTTCCTAGAAGCCTCTCACGAGGAACTTTGTCAAATGCCTTCTGAAAATCCAAGTACACTACATCTACCAGTTCCTTTATCCACATGTTTATTAACTCCTTCAAAAAAGTGAAGCAGATTTGTGATTCAAGACGCCTTGGGTAAAGCCATGCTGACTTTGTTCCATTAAACCATGTCTTCCTATATGTTGTGTGATTTTGATGTTTAGAGCACTTTCCACTATTTTTCCTGGCACTGAAGTCAGGTTAATTGGTCTGTAGTTTCCCGGATTGCCCCTGGAGCCCTTTTTAAATATTGGTTACATTAGCTATCCTCCAGTTTTCAGGTACAATGGATGATTTTAATGATAGGTTACAAATTTTTACTAATAGATCTGAAATTTCATTTTGTAGTTCCTTCAGAACTCTGGGGTGTATACCATCCGGTCCAGGTGATTTACTACTCTTCAGTTTGTCAATCAGGTCTACCACATCTTCTAGGTTCACCATGATTTGATTCAGTCCATCTGAATCATTACCCATGAAAACCTTCTCCAGTACGGGTACCTCCCCAACATCCTCTTCAGTAAACACCAAAGCAAAGAAATCATTTAATCTTTCCACGATGGCCTTATCCTTCTCTAAGTGCCTCTTTGACCCCTCGATCATCTAACGGTCCAACTGACTCCCTCACAGGCTTTCTGCTTCGGATATATTTAAAAACGTTTTTACTGTGAGTGTTTGCCTCTACGGCCAACTTCTTTTCAAATTCTCTCTTAGCCTGTCTTATCAATGTCTTACATTTAACTTGCCAACTTTTATGCATTATCCTATTTTCTTCTGTTGGATCCTTCTTCCAATTTTTGAATGAAGATCTTTTGGCTAAAATAGCTTCTTTCACCTCCCCTTTTAACCATGCCGGTAATCGTTTTGCCTTCTTTCCACCTTTCTTAATGTGTGGAATACATCTGGACTGTGCTTCTAGAATGGTATTTTTTAACAATGACCACGTCTCTTGGACATTTTTCACTTTTGTAGCTGCTCCTTTCAGTTTTTTTCTAACAGTTTTTCTCATTTTATCAAAGTTTTCCTTTTGAAAGTTTAGCACAAGAGCCTTGGATTTGCACACTGTTCCTTTTCCAGTCATTAAATCAAATTTGATCATATTATGATCACTATTGCCAAGCGGCCCCACCACTGTTACCTCTCTCACCAAGTCCTGTGCTCCACTGAGAATTAGATCTAAAATTGCTCCCTCTTTCGTCGGTTCCTGAACCAATTGCTCCATAAAGCTATCATTTATTCCATCCAGGAACGTTATCTCTCTAGCGTGTCCTGATACATTTACCCAGTCAATATTGGTGTAATTGAAGTCTTCTATTATTACTGCACTACCAATTTGGTTAGTTTCCCTAATTTCTCTTAGCATTTCACTGTCCATCTCACCATCTTGATCAGGTGGACGGTTGTATACTCCTATCACTATAGTCTTCCCCGACACACAAGGGATTTCTACCCACATAGATTCAATTTTGCATTTAGTCTCATGCAGGATGTTTATCCTGTTGGACTCTGTCATCCCGGACATAAAGCGCCACACCGCCTCCCGGGTGCTCCTGTCTGTCATTGTGATATAATTTGTACCTCGGTATAGCACTGTCCCATTGGTTGTCCTCCTTCCAACATGTCTCTGAGATGCCAATTAAGTCTGTTATCATTCACTGCTATACATTCTAATTCTCCCATCTTACTTCTTAGACTTCTGGCATTAGCATACAAATATTTCAAAGTTTGTTTTGTTTGTATTTTCATTCTGCTTTTTAATTGATAGGGATAAGTTAGAATTTTTAAGCTCAGGTGAGTTTTTAGTTACAGGCACTTGGACTACTTTTCTTATTATTGGAACCTCACTGTCAGGATGCCCTAATTTTAATGCATCATTAGTATCCTTTGAAGATACCTCCCTCCGAACCATGCGCTGCTGAGCGACTGTCTGCTTTCCCCTTTGTTCTAGTTTAAAAGCTGCTCTATCTCTGGTTTCACTGCTCTAACCACTAGGCTGCTGCTCCTCTCCAGTAGACCCATGGAATTCCTGAAAACTCGTATGTCAACAGGAAACTCATCAGCCATACAAAATGTTTGTATTTCCCAATATTTTTCTCATTTTGAAATATGCAAATGTTCTCATTACCTTTTTTGGTTACAAATATAGGTGATCATTTTTCTTCTATATACTGCACAGTATAAATGGAAGGAAAAATATATCCCAGTATCTACATTTTGTACAGTGCTTGCAACAAATATAAATGGCCTAATTATCATTATTAAAGTGTCAAGTAACTCATTTTTTATTGTTGTATTTTGTAGCAAGGAGTGTTTTTAACATGTATTACCACAGAGTTACCATATGTTAGAAAATGAACTACCAGCAGGTAGTTGAGAATTTGCCAAGCTTTGCAAAAATGACCAGTAATCCCGCGATGATCATCTTTGATGATCATATTAATTATCATTGTCCAGAACAGCATGACTTCTAAAATGCATGTTTTGAGAGAATTTAGTATATAACTAAAAACACTCTTGTAAAATATTTTTCATGTTTAATCAGTTATTTTGCCTCATGCAGTGCTTCCTTTCCCCTCCTACCATTCCAAGTATTGTATTAGAACATGAGATTGAAAAATGCTGATTAAAGACTAATCCTAAACTTTAGTTCTTGGTTTGAACTCTTATAGGCATTTCAGCTTCACTGACTCAAATTTGGTGAAACTGAAATGCCTCGAGTGCTTAATAAATGTAATGCATGCCTTGAGGCGCAGATAATTTTTTAAAATTTTTTTAGCAGTGCCCTAAGGACCCCATGGTATAGATTCCCACAAAAGCTCTGTAGATTGTTCAACTCCTCCTGAATGCCTTGAGGTATACTCCAGGGTATTCTTTAGATCATTTCATCAAAAGATGCTCTCTTCTACTCTTACTGAAGTGAGAAGCCAAATACTAGAAAAATTGTTGGTAATTTTGGCAGTCATCTTATCATGAATCTCTTCTAGTCTAAAGGGGTGGATGCTGCTTTGGGATTTGTTGGGTACATTTTAGAATTAGAAATAGTTATCTTTAAGCCATTCCTAATCCCTTTGTATGAACAATTGTATGGTAGGAGATGAAATGTGAAGAACCAACATCTACAGTAAGATAAAAGCAAGTTTAAAATAGTAAAGTGCTTAAGATCCCATATAAAGAAAAAAGCTTCTACAGTGATAATTAGCAAGAGTACTCTGGTGAAATGTATTACCTTCATTTATAAGTAAACTTGCTTGTTGTAAAAATAAATCTGAACTCAGACTATTTCAGAGATTAATGAATTTGCTGTCTTAGTCCTGCTTTAAACAATTTGAAATGATCTAGCAAGCAGAAGGATGAATAGCTTTTTTTCCATTAATAAGCAGGCTGAATTAGCCATGTTCAGTGGGTGATGTAGTCAGGTGGCACAAGGCAGAGCTGTTTCTCTAAGCTAGTAGAATTTTTAGGTCTACTTGGGCATGTGTGGGAGTTCCCATACAAATATATTTTTTAGAATTTCCTCAGTCATTTTGTTCACGCTTCACATGAATGGCTGGTCTTTTCTCTCCAAAGGATTTGATCTCCTCACAGATTTATTTCACACATGTGAACCCACAAAAACCCTTTGTGGTGCTACCATGACTTCCCAGAAAACCCTAGGCTTTAAATATTGCTTTTGAGGGCATATTATATCCATCATGGATGGTCATAGAACTACTGTTACTTTTGCCTGGGGCCTGACCATGATCAAGCCCACTGCCGGGACACAGTAGGATTTCACCCCAGACCCAGAAGCAGAAAGTTGAGAAAATTGTGTGACCCGAGACTGAAGGTGAGCTGCTGTTGACCGGAGAGTCCACGTTGTTGTCAGGGAGCTCAGTCAGTAAGTCTTCAGGTGGAACCAGAGAAGAAAAGGGAGGTAGTCATCCTACTCATTCTTGGGGAAGAGCAAGCAGGTTCACTAGCAAAAGCACCAGTGCATCTCCATGGGGGCCATAGATGTGCCAAGAGCATTGGCACATCCCAAAGATCACTGTGCCATTCCTACCAAGGATGCATAATCGGACATGGCGCATCCCCTCGTCTGATGCATGAGAAACAGTACTGTCAATGCAAGAAAGTGTATGGTGCATGATTACAGAGCACAAGAAATTGAGTTCAAATTCGCCACTGGGCAAGACCCATAAGCTTCTGGATTATTTGGGGAAAACTACTATTCCAGGCTAGATGCTAATAGCCGGATTCGAGCAGCACTAGTTTTACATGGTCACAGTGAGTAAGGTGGATGTCTATTGAGCTCAATAGTATGGATGTTTTGCTATAATGAAAATTGGTAATGTGCTCTTAGATGGTAGGTATAATGGATTTTAATTATTTTTAATAATTAACTTAATGCTAGTAGTAATCATGTAAGTACTTGCGTTTATTTTATTTTCCCAGTAGATGTAGTAGTTTTCATTTTTACTATAGGGTTTTAGGTTCTGGATACAGTCATATAGCACTGGCAACTATTTACATTTAAGGAATATGGCCATAAAAATACAAAGTAAAGAAACTATATTGCATATTCACAGTACAAAAATATTTTATTAAATCTTATACAAATATATTGTGCATGCTGTTAGACAGTTACCACTTAGAAGCCATTCACACCACATCATACCCACATTTCATAATTCCATTATTATTCCAGTATGATATACTTAACAATTTTTAATATTGTACTTAATTGAGGTACTATGAATATTTATTGTACACTTAATACTAATAGGTACTCTTCGTCTATCCCAACTTAGGCCTAAGTTTCACCTAATAAAGACTTCATCAGGAGAATAGTGTAAAAAGTTATATACACCTTGTTTCTTGGGTGTGCTTGTATCCTATTTGTAGAAAATGCAGCTTTACTGTTTTAAAAATTTGTATTTGCATTATCTTGCTATTGTAGAAATGCTCTTACCACCAATCCTTGTCTTGCTTTTGAAAATGTGCTCTTGCTCATTGCCAATATTCCTGTCTTCTAGATTGTTACTTGTCTGTATTGATGTTATAAGTTGACATCATAGCATTTCGTAAGGAAATTATCCATTGTCAGTTATGCTCTCTGGGGCTGGTCACACGTTAAACTGCATGTTGCCTCTATAATGCAAATATAAACATTTTTTATTCTGTTATAAAACTAACTCCATAGTTCATTATATATCTCTCTACTTCTTAGTAATGATTTAAAACAGTGGACCATGAAACAACATATGTAGCATTTCATGCACAGACTTCCTCTCAAAATCACTAATCATTCCTGTAACTTAACACAAACATACGCTGATATTACAAAATTATTCACAAGGCATCATATTCAATCCTATATCAGTGTCCCCCCAACCTTACTACATATTGCTTTACCTTCCAAGAGGGGACATGTTTAATTTCCAAGTGCACCTCTCTAGCATGGTGCATTGCCTTAGACATCTGGGTCTTAAAGCCAACATTTTGAACTGTACAATTTTATTGTGATCAATCTGATCACATTTACCACTGATATCAGTTGCCCCAGATATATATAAAAAAAACAACCCCATTCATTCCTTAAATTTATTGAAAACGCCCCCAACTGTATCAGATATATAAACATTCCTGTTAAGGAACCTTATTCCTTCTCTCATTAGTAAAACTATCCTGTACTGAAGGGATCACTAATGGACAGTTAAATATTAAATGCTACAACTTTATTGTCCTTCCTTGAAGAAGCAAGATTTTATACAAACATCTCAAGGGGACTAATAGAAGGCTTCCCACTCAATGGCCATATTTAAACCTTTGTGGGTATATATCTTTGCTCCTGCCGCAAGGTAAGCAACACATTACCACCTCTATTAAAATGCAACTGTTGGATAATGAAAACATTCAGTTCCTGTTCTGTATGTCCCATGTTCGTCTAATGTACTAATGGTACATCCCCCCCCCCTCTTTGTACGGATGAAACTTTTGTGCTGTATGATTCCAGTCTTTACAATCCTTTTAGTACGGCTGATATATATCTTACGACATAGGCACAGGATAGCATATATAACCTGTGCTGAGTTACATGTGAAATTTATTTATTTATTTATCACTTTTATATACCAATGTTCAGGTAACAGAGTTACTAATCACCTCGGTTTACATTCTAACATCAGTTGATGATTGATAGGCAAATTGGGATGCTGAAACATCTTTTTTGGAAATTGTTGACACATACCACACAATTACCACATGGGTACTGGCCACATGTTGATGAGTCCTCACTTTGGGCATATAGAGTAGTTTTAACAAAAGAATTCCTTAAATTGCGACCCCTGAGTAACATAGTAACGACGGCAGAAAAAGACCAAACGGTACCTCCAGTCTGCCCAGCAAGCTTTCCATGGCAGTAAATGCCACTCCATGCAGGTTACTCCATGTTTGTTTGCAAAGATAGGTTTCCCCTTGAAAATATCATGTAAGGATAACAAATGCCAGTGTGTTGAAATACCCCTTGTACCTCTTTTGTACGAGTTGTATGGAAGTACATAAGTATCTGGCGTATCTTTAGTGGATGGCTGGAGGAAAAACTGTGTATGTAGCGCACATTTGTACGCTCTTTTAATTACAGATCTAGGATATCCTTGCTGACTGAAATTAATTTGCATAAGCTTTGCTTGTTGAGAAAAATCTTCCACAACGGTACATAACCACTTTAATCTAAGCAATTGCCAATTGGAATGTTCTCTTTGAGTTTACGTGGGTGATGACTATTGAACGCAAGCAAGGTCTATTGTTTTATGAAAAGTAGAGGTATTCAAACTTTGTGCATCCTTATAGACTATTGTGTTCAAAACGGCACCTTTGTCATATTGCTGTGAAAGGTAAAATGGAGGTTTTCATTTGTATATTCAACCATTCTTGAAACTTGATTAAATTAGCAGCAGGTGACATCCAAATAAAAAAAAAAAAAAAAGATATCAACGAATCATGAAGCAATTAATGGATCCGAGGAGTCCGGAGGAACCCATCCCAATTTACATATCAAACCATCCTTGTTCAGAACTGAGGGACTACTGGCAAAATGTAATCTTACCTTGCGTTTATGCTAAAATTTATGTACATGTGTTTGTATTGAAAGCATTATAACTGTTGGTGGGCACAAAAGATTCTCCTTTCTGTAAAACAGAAACCTCCACCGATGACAACTGCCTTGAAAATGATTGAAAACATTGTTTACCGTTATGAACGGATATTTTGTCCTCTCGGATCTGGGTATTGTGGGCTGGGACCCCACCCACCTCTTGGTGTACCCTGATTGTGAGTGGTCCTGGGATGAAGACATCTGCCTAAAAAGACAGCTAAACTCAGATGCTGTTTCAAATCTAACCATTTTTGCGTTATCTTTTTGTTGGCACTTCCTCCTCTGAAGACTTGCTAGATGTATCAAAAGATCTATATTTCACTACTCTTATCACTGTTGTACATCCATGAATATACCTGGACATAATAATCAGCCTTGTCTCTTTTGAATTTCTGAATTTTCAATTATTTTCTCTTTACGAAATTGATCCATTTCAATCTGCATTTTACTTAATTTTTGTTCAACGTTGTCAGCTGGGGATTTAGCTTTCAACTGTTCAAATTGAACATCTAGATCGGACCACATTTTCCCAATTTGTTAGTGGTAGCTATAAGTATCAAATCATATGAGCACTTATTGAGGATAGTATTCCACTTGGTTATAAACTGCTCATTTGATAAATGTAAAAATGAAGTGTTATCTATTGTACTGTGGATATGCAATACAGATAGTAAATACACACACTATATATATATATATCCCTTGTTGGAATTACAAGAACTGATAGAGTATATCAATGACACATAAGAGAACCTGCAATTTGAGCATTTGTATACAACCAATTTAATTGTGAGACTATATGTTGATAGCTGCACTATTGAATATATTCCTGTTATCTGCCAATTGTGTTTTTCTTGAAGCTTAAGTACAATGTGTTATCTGTATTTCAATAGGGTATGAATGAGTGAGTGAAATCAGTTTTATATTTGGTAACAAGTATGTAATTTTAAAAAGATAAAAATGTTTTGTGAATTATTGAAGTTAAATGTTATATGCTATTGTAAATAACAGTGAAGTATTGGATACATAATTGTGAGAAGAGATACATTCTTTGATTGTTTGTATGTATGTATATATGTATTCAGATCTTAAAACCCTACATTTGCTCAGAATTGGGTGAACAAATTTCACCTCCATCACTAGATGACTTGGAAGAGGGCCTCTGCCATCTGCTTCGATCAGTCTGAGGCTTTTGACACAACTACCCGAACATTAGCTGCCTCTGTAGGGGTGCAGCATATGGCATGACTCAGGATCATACAGATTGTACTAGCCATACTTTCTACCTCCATACCAATCACCATGACGACAATCACAGGCTGCTCAACCAAGAGAAAGGGAAAGATGTGACTTTTGTAGCAGGTTGTTGTGACTTCTGTGTACAAGGTTTTTGATATGCCATCCTTTATAGCCACATCCGTAAGTCGGGGGCAGAATCTGACATTTCTTAGACACTTGGACCCAGATAACAATGGACCAGTGGGGGCTGAAGATCATTCAACAGGACTACCATCTAAATTTTTGTATTCATCCAAGCATGCCCCATCTGGTCCTCACACCCAACCTGTCTCATCTTCCCCTCTTGACACAGGAGATTCACAAATGATACAAGAAAACGCAATTCGAGTTCTCTACCCCAGCACAGCATGGGGTTTACTCCCACTATTTCCTCATTCTCAAGAAATCTGAAGATCTCTGTCCAGTTTCAGACCTCGGAAGTCTGAACTAGCAAATATATAAAAAATTCAAGATGACATCTCAACATGATTAATAGACTTAGTTTTTGGGTACTTGCCAGGTTCTTATGGCCTGGATTGGCCACTGTTGGAAACAGGTTGCTGGGCTTGATGGACCCTTGGTCTGACCCAGTATGGCATTTTCTTATGTTCTTATGATTCTTCTGTTCATTCAGCCTAGTGACTGGATGTGCTCTCCTGATCTCAGGGATGCTTATACACATATCTCAATATACTCTACTTGCTGGCACTGCCTCTGTTTCGAGGTGGGGAAGAAGCACCATCAGTACAAGGTTCTCCTATTTGTACTCTAGTTTGCCCCCAGAGTCTTCACAAAATGCCTTTGGCACATCTGTGGTGTGCAGAGATAAGACTGTCTCCCTATCTGGACGATTGGTTGGTCATGGCACCAAACAGCTACACTCCTTTTAGAAGCCACGATGACTTTTCTTTGCCTGGAATCTCTAGGCTTCCTTATCACTACAAGAAATCTGTACTTCAACTGGTGCGGTGCCTTCAGTTCATACAGGTCTATCATTCTGTGAAGTTGGAAGCTTTCCTCCACCTTGACAGGGTGACAACCCTTCGAGCATTGGTGACCCAACATTTGTGACAGACATTGATGGTATGCAGCATACTAGTGATATTGGTCTACCTAGCAGTAGCAATCCATGACGTTTTCATCACCTGCCTCCACATGTGATGCTTATAATGGGGGCTCAGGAACCAGTGGAACCAATTTCTTCAACCCCTTTCCACCAGAGTTCTCATCATGGAAAAGATGGCAGAGGAAATTTAATGATGGCTACGACCTGGCATGTTGGAGTTGGGTGCCCTAGGTGACTTTCACAACAGACACCTTCACCATGGACTGGGGCATGCACCTGCAATATTACAAGAGACAACGCCTTGTTATGGTTAAGTGGTGTTTGGGTGGATTCTTGGGTACTGTGGCAGATGACCACGCCCATGGGGAGGAGCCCCGTGGGGAGCCACAGTACTAGGCTAGACTCAGGACACACAAACACAGAATTAGCTCTTTTATTGTACAGCTTGATATATACCACCAGAGGTGGCAGTAGTGAGGTAGTCTGGATGTAGCAGTCTCGGGACCCTCAGCAGAGGGGACCCTGCTCACCCCGTTGGTATAGGGGAATTCCGGTCTAGGTTTCCCAGCAAGGCAATGCTGTGGATGAGACAGACCGAGAGTTAGATTACTCACTAGATGGTAGCTGTAGGTATGCGATTCCATCAGGCTGAAGTAGATCATACTGGCAGGGGAGAGCAGGCCCTCGAGGAGCGAATAACTGATCCCTGTAAGGCACCTGAAATAAAGCAGAGGGCCCCCAAGGAGCGGGTACCCAGGTTAATAAGTTTGAGCAGACAGACTGAGGAAACACGGGAGGGCGTCTGGACTGATCCGTGGTATTACAGGAATGAAAATTAAGTTAAGAACTAATTTTCCTTTCCTTGTACGTACCCGGATCAGTCCAGACCATGGGATGTACCCAAACTTCCCTAACTTCCCTACAAAGGGTGGGACTGAGACAGTCCCGCTCGAAGCACCTGCCGACCAAAGGCGCCTGAACATCAAGGCGGTAATGTCGAGCAAAAGTATGCAGGGATTTCCATGTAGCTGCCCTGCATATCTTCTGCGGAGATACCGATTGACTCTCCGCCCAAGATGTAACCTGAGAGCGTAATGAAATGAGTCTTCAAGCCCTCAAGAACGGACCGGCCAAGGCAATCGCCTCCTTGAACCACTGAGCAATCGTACTCTTAGAAGCTTGGTTGCCCCTATTTGGACTACTCCAAAGAACAAAAAGATGATCGGAGACCCGGAAGTCATTAGTAACTTGAAGGTAACGCAGTAAGACACACTTCACATCAAGGCAGCGAAGGTCACCCCCAACTGGACCCGCTATATCCTCCGGTGAGAACCTGGGAAGTTCCACCAACTGGTTGACATGAAAAGAAGAAACAACCTTGGGCAAGAAAGAAGGCACGGTCTTGAGAGAAACTCCCGAATCCGAGAACCACAGGAAAGGCTCCCGACAGGACAACGCTTGAATTTCCGACACCCTTCTGGTGGAACAGATGGAAACCAGGAAGACTGCCTTGAGCGTCAAGTCCTTGAGGGTCGCCCGACGGAGAAGTTCAAAAGGTGCTTTGCAAAGAGCCCGAAGGACCAAATTTAAGATTCCACGGATGACAAGTGGCCCGAACGGGCAACTTCAGATGCTTGGCGCCCTTGAGAAAATGGATGACATCCGGATGAGAGGCCATCGCATGACCCTGAACGGTGCCTAAGAGGGAACAGAGGGCAGAAACCTGAACGCGTAAGGAGCTGAAAGAAAGACCCTTAGAGGCCCTTCTGAAGAAAAGAAAGAAGCATAGAAACCGATGGCGAGTGAGCCGACACACCTGACTCCGCGCAGGCAGTTTCAAAAACCTTCCAAACACGAACATAGGCCAGAGAGGTAGACTGCTTACGAGCCTGAGCAGAGTGGATAGAACTTCCTCTTTATAGCCCTTTTTCCTCAATCTCTGCCGTTCAATCGCCATGTCGCTAGACAGAAGCGATCCGCCTGTCGAAAAATACGGGACCCTGCCGAAGGAGGTGAGGGAGATGGTCGAGGCAAAGAGACCGTCTGTCACCAGATTTACCAGATCCGTGAACCATGGTCTGCGGGGCCACTTGGGTCCCACTAGGATGACCAGACCACGATGGAGCCTATTCTTCTGAGAACTTTTCCCACTAGCGGCCAAGGAGGAAACACGTAGAGGAGAAACATGAGGCCAGGGGAGGACGAGAGCATCCACTCCTTCCAAGCAATGCTCCTTCCAGCAGCTGAAGAACTGGGAGCTTTGGCATTGCTAGAGGTTGCCATCAGATCCAGGTGAGGAGGCCCCCTCGAACAATCAGATCCATCGCCCCTTTGGACAACTCCCACTCGCCGGGATCGAGGAAATCGGCTTGCACATTCTCCTTGCCCACTATGTGGGAGGCAGCCAGACGATCTAGGTGCCGCTAGGCCCAGGTGAGGAGCTTGCTGGCTTCCAACGCCACCAGCCGACTCTGTGTACCCCCCTGACGATTGATGTAGGCCACCGTGGTGGAATTGTCCGAGAGGATGCATACCGCTTTGCGGCAGAGTATCGGAAGAAAATCCTTGAGGGCCAAGCGCACAGCCTGAGCCTCCAGACGATTGATGTGCCAACGTGACTGGGCTGGAGACCAGCAGCCCTGCGTTGTCTGGGATTGACAAACCGCTTCCCACCCGGAGAGGCTGTCATCGGTCGTGACTATGATCCACTGCGGCGTCCGTAAAGGCATCCCCTTGAAGAGATGCGCTGGCGACAGCCGCCATTGTATGTCTGCAATGATAGTCGGAGAGTGATAGTATCGCCTGGAACTGCTCAGAGCATGGCTGCCAGCAGGACAGCGCTTTCTGTAATGGTCGCATATGTGCAAACGCCCAGGGGACCAGGTCAATGGTGGAGGCCATGGTCCCCAGGACCTGTTGGTAATCCCAAGCCGTGGGAAGGGGAAGCAAAAACTGTGTACTTGATCGAGGAGCTTGAGTGCCCGAGCATCTGGGAGAGACCTTGCTGACTCGGGTATCGAATCGAGCTCTCAGATATTCCAGGACTTGGGAGAGCTGGAGATTGCTCTTGGGCAAATTGATTACCCAGCCAAGGGACGTTAGAGCTAGGACCCTGTCGACCGCTTGCCTGCAGAGAGTCGGTGACTTGGCCCGCACAAGCCAATCGTCCAGATAAGGGTGAACCAATATGCCTTCCCGCCGTAGTGCTGCCGCCACAACCACCATAACCTTGGTAAAGGTGCGGGGAGCGGTGGCGAGACCGATACTTCTGGTGCTCGTGCCGAATCGGTATATGGAGATAAGCCTCAGTCAGGTAGAGGGAGGCCACATATTCGCCGGGGCGAACTGTAGCTATCACCGCCATCAGGGTCTCCATCCGAAAATGGGACACCCTGACTGCACAATTGACCCTCTTGTCCAGGATGGGACGAAACGAGTCGTCCTTCTTGGGGACGACGAAGTAAATAGAATACTGGCCGACGCCTTGTTCCTCCACTGGCACCGAGACTATCGCTCCGAGGTCCTGGAGCCTGGCAAGGGTCTGACAGACAGCAGGCTTCTTTAGGCGACCGCAAAGAGAAACTAGATAGACTTTGCCCGGGACTTCCCAGATCTCTAACACGTAGCAGTGTTCTATCACCTCGAGCACCCACTGATCAGACGTGATTTTGGCCCATTCCTCGAAAGAGGGAGAGACTCCCACCTAAGTTTCGCACGGAGGAATGGACCGGCCGGATCTCATTGGGTAGCGGACTTGGTGGCCTGATGTTGCTGGTTACCCTCTCTGAAGGCCCGACAGCCCCGAAAGGAATGAGACCAAGACTGCGACCTGGAAGTGGATCCCCTTGGAAAGGAACCATGCGCCCTACTATTGTACCGGCGTTGTCCCCAGAAGCGGGTACGTGTCAAAGAATGCTTTAGACTGTTTTTAGGGCGGTCCTCAAGCATCTTATGGACCTTGTTCTCCCCCAAGGATTTAATAAGCTGTTCCAGGTCCTCTCCAAAAAGCAACTTACCGTTGAAGGGAAGAGTGCCCAGCTGAGCCTTGGAAGAAGAGTCCACAGACCAGTTGTGCAGCCAGAGGAGGCACCGGGCCGACACCGCGGAAACCATCACCTTGGCCTGAACGCAAAGCAGATCATAAATGGCATCGGCCCCATATGCGATGGCACCTTCCAAACGCTCTGCCTGCTCGGCCTCTGCAGCCGGAAGGTCCTGGTTGCTGAATAATTGCTGAACCCACCTGAGACTTGCCCGCTGCATGAGACTACCACAGATTGTCGCCCAGACTCCCAAGGCTAAGACCTCAAAGATCTGCTTAAGGAAAAATTCAAGCTTGCGGTCCTGAACATCTTTTAGAGCCGTGGCACCCACCACCGGGATTGTGGCATGCTTGGTGACCGCAGAAACGGAAGAATCCACTTTTGGAACCTTCAGCATGTCCAGGCAATCTTCAGGAAGTGGGTAGAGCTTGTCCATAGCCCTACCGACACATAGCCCCGTCTCAGGAGCTTCCCATTCCCGTAACAGAAGCAACTTATGCATGGGATGGAAAGGAAAAGTGCGCGGAAGAGACCTGAGTCCTGCCAGGACTGAGTCCGCATTTGCCGGCATTGTGGCTATCACCGTGTCTTCCGGGGGGGCATCAATCCCCAATTCCTGTAGAATGAAGGAAATGAGCGGCTCGAGCTCTTCCTGCTGAAAAAGATAGAGGATTTGGGGGTCATCTCCCTCAAGGGGAGGGGCTGGTGTAGAAAATTCATTGTCCGGATCACGGGGTCCACGGGAGGCTGTAGTGGGTCCGGAGGGAGGGGAGACCCTGAGACCCACCCGGACAGAACTAGGCGCCTCCGGTACCACTGGGGGCATCTGAGCAGGAACCCGATGAATTTTAGGTGGGGGGGGGGGGGGGCTGGGAGGAACTCTTCATCCTCCTGCAGGCTTGCTAGATAAGACTTGTGCAGGAGAAGCACAAAGTCCGCAGAAAAACGGGACCGCAAAACCTTTTCCGAGGGGGGTCCGGGACATCACCCAGAGGGCACACCGGGCTCAAATCGGGGGGAAATACCTGCAAATCTAAGTCCTCTTCCTCCTGCAGCCCCGAATCTGCATCAGCAGTAACTCCCAAAAAGTCTGCCGTTCCCGCGGTTTCTCTTTAGCCTGGGGACGCGTCGGGGAGCGCGTCCCCAGGCTAAATTCTTCAGCGCTGCCGAGGAGGGGCCCTCCCCACCCGGTAAGCAGCTGGAACAAAAGTTATCCCGGGAGTCCCAGGAGGCCGGCTCTCCACAAGCCAAGCTGACATTCGATTGTGGCATAGCAGCAGGGGGAAGCTGCCACGAGGCAGAAAAAAATCAGCTGGGGAAGGAAAACCCCTGGGAAGAAGAGCAGGCAAACAAATCCTGCACTCTCCTGCTATTGAGCCTCAATACTCAAGAAAAGCCCCTGCCTCTCTTGTACCCCCAGTCAACAGGTACAGAAACCAGCTATAGCTAACTTTTTTTTTTTTTTTTTAACACAGGGGAATGAGACATCCCTGACAGAGCCCAAGGAAAGAGAACTTGGGGGGGGGGGGAGTGACTGGCACCACCAGTATCGCCCCCACTAAAAGAGGTCACCGGGAAAGGGAGCCTAGGCTAACCAAGTCAAGGGGCAAGCCCCCCAAGAGCAAGGGAGACAAAACTGTCTCCCTGACACAAACTAAGAGAACTCTTTCCTTTTTTTTTTTTTTCTACTTAGAATTTGCTGATTAAATACTTGCTTGAGCTTGCCCCACAAAGAAGGAACCCCGCTGGGAAAAGAGCAAGCTAAACAGGGAACTGCAGGGTGAGCTATCTGGCATCTGCTGGAGACAGACAAATACTGAAGGGCTGCAGGTAGTCTCTTACCTGATATAGGATACCCTTTCAGTTTTTGTCTGTCTCCATCTGCTGGACAGGAAGCTCAACCCATGGTCAGACTGATCCGGGTACTTGCAGGGAACAACACATTATGCTCTGATGGCATTTGCACGTGTTCTTCAAGGAAAACATGATCCACATGGACAGCCAGGGTGGCCATTCAAATATGGGAATGGGCAGATGAGTCCACAGTAATCCTACAAGCAGCATACTTGCTAGGTATTGCGAACACAAAGGTGGACACCCACAGGAATGGTACCTGTCATGAGTGGCTGACAAACTGTTCCAGTGCTGCGACCGACTATGGGTCGATCTTTCGCAACAGAACATGAAAGTAGATCACTTCTGTTCTATCCGCCCCAACCTACACTGGGAAATACTGGATGCCTTCCTTCCTTTGAGGGGGGAGCTAGTGTATGCATTCCCTGCAATACCATTTAATATCCAAGATCATTTAGTAATGCATACGCGATAACACCAATATCTTAATTGCACCCGCATGGCCGAAACAACCATGATATACTTATCTTGTACAGTTTTCAATGCATCTAACAATTTCTCTAGGAAGTAACCCAATCCTCCTGATCCAAGAGGGGGGTTCCCTACTTAACCTGTTGCAACCATCCCTGAGCCTTACCGCATGGATGTTGACTGAGTCCTAACTCAATGGGACTTACTGGAACCTATACAGAACATATTACTGTTCACCTGGAAACCTTCAACCAGATGCAACTGCTCATTCAGATGGATACTTTACTCTCATTGGTGTGCCTCATATGGCATTGACCTTTTCACCTGCGAGCCTCATCATTACTATCTTACTTCCATGTCTGTCAGGCCTAGTAACTACATCAGTATGAATACACTTAAGTACCATCGTGGCCTATCATTCTCAGGAGAGTGGATTTCCAATCTCCACACACCTGATGATTTGTTTCATGAAAAGGCTCCTACATCTTTGCCCACCGGTGCCCTTGGACATTTAACGTTCTCACTTCACTAATGAAGGCCTCCATCCAAGCCTATGGAGTCCATATCGCAAAAGTTTGACATGGAAAGTACTCTTCTTGGTTGCTGTAATCTCCACAAGAAGAGTTAACAAACTGTAAGCTTTCATTCACTTTTTTTCCTTGCCTGCAATTTTTCCACGACAAGGCGGTTCTCTGAGCACTTCCAAAATTCTTACCAAAAGCGGTCTTTGCTTTGCTTTCCATATTAACCAATCCATCACTCTACCAACTTTTTTCCCAAAACCCCACAAGCAAGAGTGTGAAAAGCTACTCCACACTCTAGATTGCAAAAGGACTTTAACATAACACCAAATGCAGGACTCTGTCATAAATGAGCTTTCAACTAATCTTCTCATACAATCCCAATAAATTGGGAGTGGCAGTCTATAAATAAATAAATAAAAGGACCTTATCAAGTTTGCTTACCTCCTTGCATACAATTTTGCTCAGTGTACTCAGTTGACCTCGCACACCTGGTAAAAGCCCATCAGGTGCAAGCAAAATCTTCCTTTATAGCACACCTCAAAAATGTGTCCATAAGATATCTGAAAAGCTACCATCTGGTCTTCCATTCATACCTTCACGTCTCACTACTGCCTTGATATTCTAGCCGCCACAGACAGCGCGGCGGGACAAGCAATATTATACCAGGTAGTGTTCACATAGACTGCTGTCCACAGAGGAGTTCAGGTTTCTGGTTAAATGTTTTCCAAAAAAAAAAACACTGCGCTGCAACCCTTAACTTAGTTTTCCTTACTGAACATGGCTAATTTAGCCTGCCTATCGATGGAAAAAAGCAAGTTTGCTTATCATAAATGGTGCTTTCTGTAGATAGAATGACTTAGCCATGTGAAACCTGCCCACCTCCCTGCACAGCAATCCAGCAGATTCACCTAAGCTTTAATATAGACTGAAATTCTACAAGGTACATTCATGTGGGAGCTCCTGCATATGCCCAGTAGAGCTAAAAACTCTGCAAGCTCGGAGACAGCTCTGTCTCGTGCTGCCTGATATCACCTACTGAGCATGGCTATTTCATTTTTATGGTAAGCGAATTTGCTTAAGTTGGATTAAGTCTTTCTTAATTTTTTTCAGTAGACAGCTCTGATTTCAGATTTATTTTTTTAAATTCTGATCATAAAATGAAGACTGCATCTGGAGTGCGTTCTATTCCTGGATTTAATCTGAGAAAAAAAATGGAAGTGTTAGTTTTATAAGTCTTATTTGTTCGATTTATAAATGAGATTTGTCTTGCCAATGAAGACCACATTTAGGTCATACATGTAGCCTTATCATCCAGACTCATAGTACAGCATTGGCTTTCTAACCCCATTCTGTAGAGACACTTAGATCATATATTTAAGATAGAAATAGTGAATATGCATGAGAGAAATTTTCATGTATTGGAGGCTTAGTATATGCAGACTTCTCATGCATTTTATCATGGCTATTTTGAAAATCAGACTAGTTAGATATGCCTTTCAGGACAGGGTTGAAAATCCTGCAGCAAAGTATGTATTCTGCTAAACTTCTGATTGATCTAGTAGGTATTTAATTCCATCTAAAGACCGCCCATTCACCGGCACCGGGGGTAGCGCTAGGGACACACTGAAGATGCCCCCCCCCCAAGGAATAAGGAGGAGAGGATTCCATCTAAATGCCACAGCAATGCCGAAGGCGCTTGTGCTGTGGGGCACGCACATGAAGGAGCAAGACAAAGGAACTTGCCCCTTTGTGCACCCCTTCGTGCTGACCTGAAGTGCTTAATTCCATTGCGCCCTAAGATAATTGCTACAGACATGGATCAGGCACATCATTGAGCCTATGTTAGGATGGGGACTGTATAGTGATCCAAGGAGTGCACAAAGAAAGAAAGAAGGATCACAAACTTGGTCTTCTGAACAATAAGTACTAACTGTTCCACTATCTCTTCCTGCCTAATGTTTACTCTGCTCTTATTAAATGTCCAGTCTGTCAAAAAAAAAAAAAATCCCTTTAATGACATGCTAGAGTATGTACATCCCATGATTTTTGCATCTCTGAAACCTGGCTAAATAATAAAGATAATGTTCTCTTAAAACAAATTTACTACCCTAATTGAGAGATTTCACTTTCCTAGGCCTAAACAAAAAGGTAGGGGTTTATTAATTAGTAAAGAACTTAAGCTAATACCTTACAAAGGTAGATATCAACCCTCCCTATGAAGTGGCAATTCTAAAAATCTCTGCAACTAAACATAGGTCTGGTCTATTGTCCTCCAGGTACACTACAAAAAGATTGCTCACCACTGATTGAATTATTCACTAAGGTGTTCCCATCACCAGAATCTACCTTAATTGTAGGAGACTTTAACCTCCATGTAGATAAAGCACCAAGAACCGCTGCCTGTGAAACATTTCTAGAGACAATGGAAGCTTTGGGATAGTCCCAATTTGTTTCCAAACCTATTCATAAAGTGGGACATATTCTAGACTTAATTTTTGCCAATACTGCTCAGTCTTATCAGTGCTTCACACTTTTTTGCCCTGGTGTGATCACCAATTAATAAAGGCGGAAATAACCTTCCTTAACCCGACTCTTAAAAGAACAGATAATTGTACTTCTGCCTTCAGGAAAAGGATAGACATGGAGGTACTTACAGAAGCAATAGAAAAGAGACTCCTTGAACTACACCAAACCATTGCCCCCATAGCATTTGATTCCTGGGATCAGATTGTAAATGACACAGCTGAAAACCTTTGTCTTATCCAAAAAAAACTATTGATGAAGAAAAGAATACCTCTAAACATAAAAAGCCCTGGTACAATGATGATTTAAGACACTAAACAGAACCTTAGAAAAATAGAGAGACGGTGGTGGAAACGCCCATCATCTGAATCCCTAGGAAAATACAAATCTCTCCTAACAAAATACTGCACACTAACCAATAAAGCAAAAAAAAAATAAAATAAATTACTGTGCCAGACAGATTCATGGGATAATATTTAATTCTAAACTGCCTTTTGATTTTTAAAAATTAAGAATCTCTCATCCTCCATCTTGAAAAACTATAAATTCTCAAAGACTGCTTGCAATGAATATGCCACATCCTTTTTAGATAAAATCAATAGGTTAAAAAAGCAATTCCCTATCTGTTCTCTCACAAAAGTACCTGATAATTCACATGGCCTGGTTTAAGTGGTCCACGTTTGATAGAGTAACTAATCTTGAAATCAGTCAAATCATTGCTAAAATTAAGCCTGCTACCCACTCATGTGACCCAATACCAGCCAATTCTTTAAAACAAATACATGGTGCTATCACTCAATCACAACCTTAATTAATCTTTCTGTATAAGAAGGAACTGTACCAAATGGGTTAAAACCAGCTGTGATAAAGCCGATCTGTAAAAATAAAACTGGAAGAATTGACTGTTGGGACAACTATCAACCAATATCTAATCTCTTTTCTATCATACTTGAAAAAGCAGTTTTATCCATCTTGTAAATCACTTGGAAGACCAAGATATTCTCTTCCCAAATCAATTTGAATTTAGGAAACAACGTTCAGCTGAGACATTAATCCTCTCTTTAACGGACTCTGTGTTACGAGGGTTTGATGCTGATGAATATTATCTTCTTTTGCTAATCGACTTAAGTCACCTTTGATATGGTAGGCCATACCCTTTTGTGCCAGCAGTTGAACAACATTGGAATTGAAGACACTGTTCTCAAATGGTTCTCTTCCTTAGCTAATAGAACATTACAAGTCAAATTAGGCAATCATATCTGATACTTTCTAAATTGATACAGGTGTCCCACAAGGCTCAGCACTCTTGGTAACACTAATCAATGTTTATATGATCCCACTGTGCAAACTGCTGGTGGATTTAGGAAATACTTTCTTCCTGTATGTTGACAACATAGTTTTATATTCCATTCTCCAAATCTGTAGAAAATACAGTATTGATCCTGTCAGCATAGTTCCTGCTGTATTGCTTTAATCTATCACAACTTAAACTAACATTAAACCCTAAAAAGACTGAAATTATCTGGTTGAGAAGAAACTTTTTAACTAAACCACTGGCTATAGATCTAGGTAATTTCCAAATTATTCCATCAAATCAAGTATGGGATTTAGGTATCCAGCTGCATGAGAACCTTACTATGAAAATGCACATCAGCAAATACAAGTTATGCCAAGTTGCATATATTACATCCGTTGAAACATCTAACTTTTGAAGACTTCAGAACTGTATTGCAAACTCTAATTTTCTCAAACCTATATTAGTGTAACTCCTTATTTCTTGGTCTTTCTGCATGCCTCTTAAAACTATTACAAATACTACAAAATGCCTTAGCAAGGCTCTTGTTGGAATCCAGGAAATTTGATTGCTAATTTCTCTACACTGGCTGCCAGTACAATCCCCAATCTATTTTAAAGTATTAATGGTAATATTCAAAATAATTCACTCTAACACCAGTATGATAGGTGTGACATTACAACCATATGCACCGCAGAGAACACTAAGATCCCAAAATAAAGGACTACTGACTTTTTCATCAATACAAAGCACATACCTGATGCATGTAAGAGATTGTGTGTTTTCCATAGCAGGCACAAAACTTTGAAAATCTTTACCTGAAATGAACTAAAAACGTGGCTATTCAAAAACGCATACAACCTAACTTAAAACGTCAGAATGTAGAGATCTTCAATAAAAAGGACGAGATGCTAAATGATGCTTGAGAAACAAATTATCGAGAGATTGTAAGAATCTCAATGCAAAATATAGAATATGTGAAATTTGATTTATTTTTGTACATCATGTCTTTTGTCCTTGATCTTTAATAAGTATTAGAACATTTTCATTGATGTTAATGCCAGATAATGAATACTTTCTCTGTAATAGTCATTATTTGCTGATTTATACCTAATGAATATCATTTAAACTGTGATCTTGACATGGAACGATGGTACTATATAAAATGTCTAATTAAACATTTCATTTATAATAAGAGCATTTAAAGGAAGTGTTCCACAGAGCCATGGGTGTAGCATGCTATATCCTTTTAGAGATGGAGAAAATATGAAACTCGCACATTTCTTCACTTGTGACCATTTTCTTGTCCTATAGGGCCACTCACCAAACCTCTGCTCCCTATAGTAGTATCTGATTGGTATTTAGGGAAGGTCAGAGAACAAATGGAAGTAGGGAATAGCAGAATTAACCATTGTTCTTCAGTATAATGTATTACTTTCCAAAATTAGGTTTGGGTAACATTGGAAAGTTCAATACAGATGAAGAAAAATTTATTTTGTATTTGATCTGCCCTATTACATACTACTTCAAGTAGTATTAAGTTGTTAAAAAGCCTTAAGACTAACACTATATAAACATTTTTCCCCCTCTAGGTCTCCACCCTCCTGGTCCACCTCTAGCAAGACCTGTCCTTCCACGTGAAAGAGGAGCTTTGGATAGAGTTGTTGAGTACTTGGTTGGAGATGGCCCACAAAATAGGTAGGTAGTACTGTCTCTCATTACTACATTCAATAAAATTTTCAGCATTCATCATGTTTGAAGATCTAATAGTGGTAAGAATGAGTGAAACCTATATGCATTTTAATCTAACCTGTTACCTTCTGTTACTTCATTGTGGCACATCATCCACTTTCCCATCACTTTTCTCTTCTCTTCTCTCTCCTCCTACCCCTTGGCATTATCACCTTCTCCCTTCCCTCTTTCCCCAGCATCATAATCATTTCTGTCCCCTGGCATAATCTTCACTTCCCTATCATCCATCCTCCTGACGACATCACCTTCCCTCTCCTACCCCCCTCGTATTATAATCACCTTCCCTCTTCCTTACTCTCTGGCATCATCACCTTCTCTCTCTCCACCTCCTTGGCATCATCACCAGCTTCCTTTTCCTTCTAACCCTCTTTCCCATGCTTTGGCATCATCACATTCCTTCTCCCACCACCATCACTACTTTCCCTCTTCTACCACCTCTTTCCCTACCCTTGCATCATTGCTTTCCCTCTCCTTCCACCACTCTCCTGCACCCCCTGGCAACACCTTCTCTCTCCAACTCCTCACCCCTAACATAATCACCATCACTACAACCTTACATTTCCTTCTACCCCTCTCCCCCACCCCCTGGCATTATCACCTTCCCTCTCCCTCCATTTCACTCCCCTGGGCATCATAATCACATCTTCCCCACCCCCTCACATCACATTCTCTCCCCCCCTTCCTCCACCCCCCCCCCCTCTCTCACCCCTTGGCATCATCAATTTCCCTCTCCATCCCCTGGCATCGCTTTCTCTTGACTCTTCCTCCCACTCCCCATGCCAATTGCCTTAGGTTCCCTTTTCCTTCAACCTTGGCATCACTTGCCCTCTCCCTCACTTCCTAGCATCATTATCATCTGCCGTCTCCCTCACTTCCTGGCATCACTTTCCTTTTCTCTCCACTTCTCTTCCCACTGCATCATCAGTCTTTCATTTCCTCCCACACCCAGGCATCCCCTTCCTTCAATCTCACTTCCTGGCATCATCTACCCTATCCCCCATCTCCTGGCATCACCTTCCCTTCCCTCGTCCCCCCCACGCACTGTAGTACATTCATCTAACCCAATCCCTGAACAGCAAACATCTAGGAGCAGGCTGACCAAGTGCTGCTGCTTCCTCCTTTGCCAGCCTCCCTCTGCACTCTGAACTGCATGGGGCCAGCAGGTCTCACAAGCCTACAGAGCTTTGTGCAGTTTGTTGCAGCGGTGAGCCAGCAGTGGGGGTAGCAGGAGCAGCTGCTAAGTGCTGCTCTCTGATCTCCCCTGCTGGCAGGGGAGAACATTCTACAGGAAATGAGATTGCAGCTGCGGCACACCTGCACTCCAGCCACGGCACATCGTTTGGGGAAACACTATTCTATAGGATCTTTTCACTTGAAAATTAAGTCTTAAGCTGTGTACAGTAATGTTGAAAATCTTAGATTTCTTTTTTTAATTATGACATTTTCTACTTTTAACCAGATTATTGACTCTCTTGGTCTTCCATCCCAGTTTCATTTTTCTCAATATGCCATAAACAAGTAATGGTCCAATAACCCAGCTCCAGTTAGCCTAAACTATCAAGTTACATTATAGTGCAGTGCCGCCTACTCTCCTCTAGAAGTTGTAATCCTAAAACTCCTGATGAGGAGTAGGCTTGCTACCTTAATGCAAGACTCTACTTGATCATTACCACTGTAGCTGCTATACCAGTACTGTTGATTACAGGTTACAATTGGAATAATTTGCACCACTAGTATTTAAAAGCACATTGCACTAAAAGCTATATTTTAAGAAGAAAAGACTTCAGATGCCAAATTCAAGTGAATTCTCACTAAATTGATAGAGGGCAAAATCACAAGTCTGAAAAAGCTCCTGTTTTTTGTGGTTTGCACTTACTTTCGATTAATTTTTATTATACCAACTTATTAAATGTTTTTTTTTTCTGTATTCCTTTAAAGATAGGGAAAGACTCTGGAAGCAACAAAGAATTCTTCAATTAAGCCTGCAGCTCTAATATTTAAAGATTCCGTCCAATTCCAGATTATTTAGCTTTAGTTGAACGGCTCTTATTTTCAACAATGTTTCTTCATGCCTTTAATTACCTTACTCTTTTTTCAAATTTCATATGTAGTGATACTCCAACCTGGCCAGTGTTTTGCCTTAACGGCTGCTACAGGGAGTAAGTCTTCTGCTTCTTCACTTCCAAGGTGACAATGTGTTTACTGAGCTTATTTGTAGGAGTCGGCCTGGAATAAGCTGTTTTCTCTGCAAAATAAACACATTGTCACCTTGGAAGTGTGGAAGCAGAAGACTTACTCCCTGAAGTAGCCGTTAAGAGGAAAGTTTCTGTTTCGCCTTATCTTTAAGCATAGATCAATTACTTAATTGTATTAGCGGTATATAAGAACTTTTTTAAATAAATAAATCTTTAAAGGAATGAAGAGAAAAATTAAAGTTGGTATAATAAATAATGGAAAGAGGGAGTGCAAACCACAAAAAACAGATTTTTCTGACTAGTGATTTTGCCCTTTACCAAATTACACCAGAATTTTCAAAGCACTGCACATGTAAAATCCAGGGGTTGTGTGTGGCTGGGCCGTGCATGCACCGAGCACGTTTTAGAAATGGCCCAGCCACACATGTAACCCCTGGTACGCGCAGAAGTGCCAGGCCAAGGAAAAGGGGTGGGGGTGGGGAGCTCACCTGGACAGAGGCCATTAATCCATGTCCTGGTGAAGTGCATGCCGGCAGCCGGCCGGCGCACCGAAGTTACTTCTGCTCCAAAGGGCCTTTGAAAATTGACCCCTAGTGAGAATTCACTTGAATTTGGCATCTGAAGTCTCTTCCTCCTAAAATAAATTGGAGCGGACTGGGAGTGAAATGGGCAAAGGCTCGATCACGTCGCTGCATGTACTTTACAAACTTCAACCCACCCCCCCCCCCTCGCGTGAGAGGCCGCCCACCCACGTGCAGATATTAAAATTGGCGCACATGTGCGCGCGAGAATCATATTTTATAAGATGCGTGCACCAACATGCGCATGTTATAAAATAGCCGCTTCCATGTGCACGTGCCGGGAACCGCGTGCACATGGATACCCACATGGGCCTTCGAAAATTGACCTTTAATTGACCTTTACTGAGAATTCACTTGAATTTGGCATCTGAAGTCTCTTCCTCCTAAAATACATTTTTTTTTTTTTTTTTTGGTGCAATGTGTTTTTAATACTAGTGGTGGAAATTATTCCATTTCCTAGCGTGTAGCAGATGGACTCAAAACAAGTGGGTATAGTGTGCTCGTGCTAGCAGTTGGCGACGGATCTGACGTCAGCACGGGTACATATACCCCCGCAGGAAGTGCAGCAATTCAGTAATTTCCGTCTCCAAAGCAGTTTGGAGCTACCCACGCTCGCTGAGCGTTTTTCCAAATTCTAACGACTAAATTCTGCGAAGAAACCTACCTGAAGACGAGCCCCGCACTCCTGCGGTGATACCATTCGGTCACTCCCCCAGTTGAGTTTCCCGAGGTGATTTCCGTGGTCCCTCGGAGGTGAGTGCCTCGGTCCGGTGGCCAGTTCGCGGCAGGGACCTAGCCCCCGAGTGAGAAGGGCTCGGGCGTGGCCTAGAGGCAGCCTCTGTCCCGGCGTGGACTTGGCCCCCGAGCGAGACGAGTTCGGGCGCGGCCTAGAGGCAGCCTCGGTCCTGGCGTGGACTTGGCCCCCGAGCGAGACGAGTTCGGGCGCGGCCTAGAGGCAGCGGGTGCACCTCCTCGAGCACGGCGGTGACGGTAATCACCCTCTCCCCCTGCAGCCGGAGACCGCCCGGGTCGCAGTCGGGAAGCGCCGAAGACAAGGTAAGGCGTACATTTTCTTGTTCCTCTCTGAGGAACCGAGGAGTAGCAGAGTCCGCCTACGTGGCAACCCGCCAAGGGGGGTCGCCATTTTGCCTGTCTGCTCACCGATGCCTTCTGTCCTGGTTCGCAATAAGCACACATACTGTTAGGTGCCCGTCGCTAAGCGCATTCTGTTAGGCACCCGCTGCTATACGCATAGGCGCAAGTTGATAAGCGCCCGGTCATAATAAGCGCCCGTTCATAGGCGCACGTTGTTAGGCGCACATCTTTCGCGCATATTACAAAGCGCACACTCTAGCTGGGTTAATAGACGAGATGGAGCATAAGAGAGCCCATGCGTCAGCGGAGCCGTCACCTCCAGAATCAGGCATAAGCCTCTGCTGTGCATGCAACCTCAGAGCCACACAGTGTGAGGAAGCAGACTCCCTATGTGCCCAATGTGAAGAGACCCTGGGAGCTCCAGGCCAGGACTGGTCGCAACCCAGCGTACTTGCCAGTTCCTCAGGAAACACCCCAGACCTAGCAGGCAGCGGGGAGCTGCCAGGGAACCCGAGAGACCTGGTGCCCCTAAGGCCAGATTCGGCCTTGCTTTCCTGGGTGGAATTATTTAAGGGGATTCATGCCTTTGTCAAAATGCAGGCTGCGCCCCGAACGGGTCCATATGTACCGGATGACCCGGCCCCTGGACCCTCAAGGCCTAGGCACGGCCGCTTGCCACCCGGAAGCCCCACTTATGGGGATTCATATTGCCCTGAGGAAGACGAAGAGCCCCCCGAGGAGGGAGAATTTCCCTCTGGGATTGAACCATATCGAACCATAAGGCGCTTCTTTCTGAAAGAGGATCTCCCAGGCCTGATCTCTCAATGCCTGTCGGAACTGGCTCTTCCGGGCCATGACACCCCGGGGGAACCGAGAATGAACCCCCTGTTAGAGGGCCTGCGTCAAATGACTCACCATTTTCCCCTCATACAAGCAGCACAGCAGCTAATCGATCTGGAATGGAATGGGCTGGAGGCCTCATTCAAAGGGGGTTGGGCCTTGGCTGGCATGTACCCCTTAGACCCGGCAGCTAAGGAAATGCTGGCGTGCCCTCAGGTAGATGCCATAGTAAGCGCAATTGTGAAGCGCACCACCATTCCGGTGGAAGGGGGGACGGCCCTCAAGGATACACATGACCGCATGGACGCCATTTTGAAACAAGCCTTTGAGGTGGCAGCCATGTCCCTACGAATTGCGACCTGCTGCACCGTGGTGACGCGTTCCTGTTTATCACAGGTCAGGAACACCCCGGGAGAAGAAATGGAATCAGCTCTCTTCTTTCTCACTGACGCAGCCTCCGATCTAGTCCGTACAGCAGCCAAGGGAGTATCATCTGCAGTGGCAGCCAGGAGGCGGCTCTGGCTACGTAATTGGTCGGCCGACTCCTCTTCCAAGACATGTCTCACGAGAATGCCCTTTAAGGGATCCCTCCTGTTCGGCAGCGACCTCAAGAAACTGGCCAATAAATGGGGCGCTTCTCCATATCCCCGTCTACCAGAAGACAGGCCAAGGAGGAGCCAGCACCCGTTTTCTAGACCATCCAGAGGTAGAAACTCGCAGCGCTTCAACCCGTACAGGACTCGCTACCAAGCACCCCGTCCACAGGCCAGGAACCAGTCCTTTCGGACTAAGCGCAACAAGAGGGGAACCGGCTCGGGTTCGGGTCCCGGCCGCACCCCACAATGACAATCAGCCGACCCATCCGGGGGTAGCAGCCATAGGGGGGAGGCTAACCCTCTTCTACCACAGGTGGGTCGATTACCTCGGACCAGTGGGTCCTCGCCATCATCCGAGAAGGGTACTACCTGGACTTTCTTCGGCTCCCACCGGACAAGTTTGTGGAATCTCCTTGTTCACCCCTCAAGAGGACGGCACTAGAAGTTACCTTGCAGAGGCTCCTGTCTCTAAAAGCCATAATCCCAGTGCCTGCAGGGGAGATACATTCTGGGCATTATTCCATTTATTTCATAGTGCCCAAGAAGGAGGGCACTTTCAGGCCCGTCCTGGACCTCAAGTCGGTCAACCGACAACCTACGGGTCCCCAGCTTTCGCATGGAAACTCTACGGTCTGTCAAAAAATTAAATTCAGCCAGGGGAGTTTCTCACATCCCTAGATCTGTCGGAAGCCTACTTGCATATCCCAATTCATCGGGATCACCAGCGCTATTTACGCTTCAAAGTCCTGAATCAACACTTCCAGTTCCGAGCTTTACCCTTCGGGTTAGCCACCACGCCGCGAACCTTTACCAAGGTCATAGTAGTAGTGGCGGCGTCACTCAGGAAGGAAGGAATTCTCGTCTATCCCTACCTGGACGATTGGCTGATCAGGGCAAAGTCCCCGGAGGAGAGCCACCAGGCAACCAACAGTTATATCTCTTCTGGAAAGCCTAGGATGGGTAGTAAACCTGAACAAGAGTTCCCTACAGCCTTCTCAGTCGCTGGAATACCTAGGAGTCCAATTCGACACCCAGGAAGACAAGGTCAGTCTGACCTCCAAGAGAAGATCAAAGCTCCGGAATCGTCTACAAGCCCTGCTGAGCGCCACCCGGCCCACAGCTTGGGATTACTTACAGGTCCTCTGCCTTATGGCATCCACTCTGGAGGTGATACCATGGGCGCGGGCTCATATGAGACCATTACAACGCGCCCTCCTATCTTGGTGGAGCCCACGATCACAGAACTACACCGTACACTTACCTCTACCAGCCAGAATGCGGAATCAGATACGGTGGTTGCAACCCAGCCACATGAGCCGGGGGTCAAGAATGTCCTCCCCAACCTGGATCCTGCTCACTACAGATGCCAGCCTGAACGGATGGGGATCACATTGCGAAGAACTCACCGCCCAAGGGCGGTGGAACAGAGAAGAGTCGGGGTAGAACATCAACCGACTAGAGGCACGGGCAGTCAGGCTAGCGTGCCTGCGATTTGCCCACAGACTTCGCAACAGAGCGGTCAGAGTGATGTCAGACAACGCCACCATGGTGGCATACATCAATAGACAGGGCGGAACCAGAAGCCAACAGGTATCCCTAGAAATAGCCCCCTGATGACTTGGGCAGAAGCAAATCTCCAGGACATCTCCGCCGTTCACATCACCGGGAAGGACAACACCATGACAGACTTCCTCAGCAGAGAAAGCCTAAATCCAGGGGAATGGCAGCTGTCGCCCACAGCTTTCGAGATGATTGTGGATCAGTGGGGGACACCGGGCATGGACCTACTAGCGGACAGATCCAACGCTCAAGTACCCATTCAGCCGCAGGCGGGATCCGCTATCGCAGGGGATCGATGCCCTGGTACAGCCATGGCCGCAGGGGATCCTGCTATATGCCTTTCCTCCATGGCCCATGCTGGGCGCCATTGTATACAAGATTCAGCGGCACAGAGGCCTAGTTCTTCTAGTGGCCCCGGACTGGCCAAGAGGACCCTGGTACGCAGACTGGTACTTGCCAGGTTCTTTGGGTACTTGCCAGGTTCTTATGGCCTGGATTGGCCACTGTTGGAAACAGGATGCTGGGCTTGATGGACCCTTGGTCTGACCCAGTATGGCATTTTCTTATGTTATGTTCTTATGACATGAGAAGACTACTGGCAGGGACTCCATTTCCCCTGCCTCCACACAGGGACCTGCTGTGGCAAGGTCCCATCCTCCACGAGGATTCAGCGCAATTCTCTCTTACAGTCTGGCCATTGAGAGGGCTAGACTGAAGAAAAGAGGATACTCGGGGCTGGTAATAGATACACTCCTCCGAGCACGCAAGTTCTCGACATCACTAACATATATAAGGATCTGGAGAGTATCTGAAGCCTGGTGCGAAACTCAGCGCACCAATCCACATGCCGCGAAGATCCCTATCATTTTGGATTTCCTACAAGATGGACTTCAGAAGAGTCTGTCCCTCAATTCCATCAAGGTCCAAGTAGCCACGCTATCCTGCTACGGTCCCCGGAGTGACGGCAACAGCATCGCCACACACCCAGACGTTTCACGTTTCCTGAAAGGAGTCAAACACATTTGCCCGCCACTGAAGTGGCCAGTACCCCTGTGGAACCTCAACCTAGTTTTGGAATTTCTAGCAGGACACGCCTTCAGACCCCTTCGAGGCCTGTCCCTCCATTTGTTAACCTTGAAGATGGTATTCCTGCTGGCTGTATGCTCAGCACGCCGCATCTCAGAGCTACAAGCACTGTCCTGCCGTGATCCGTTTCTCAGAATCACTCCAGAGGCTATCCATCTTCGTACGGTTCCTTCCTTCTTACCCAAAGTGGTCTCACACTTCCACCTCAACCAAACCATATCCCTGCCTACCACGGAAGGTTTGAAGAAGTCGGAAGAACGCCGTATACTACGCCATCTCAACATTGGCAGGCTACTGTCCAGATACCTGGAAATGTCAGAAGCAGTACGAAAGACGGACCACCTGTTCATCCTTCACAGCGGGAAGAAGCAAGGGGAAGCGGCCTCACGGGCAACCATCGCCCGCTGGATCAAAGAAGTTATCAAGGCAGCCTACGTAGAAGCAGGGAAACCACCGCCTCTATGGGTCAAGGCTCACTCTACCAGAGCGCAAGCAGCCTCTTGGGCAGAAACTAGGATGCTGTCGCCTGCAGAGATATGTAGAGCGGCGACTTGGTCCTCCCTCCATACCTTCTCCAGATTCTACCGTCTGGACGTCCAGGCCCGGGAGGACTCAGCATTTGCGAGGGCAATCCTGAACGGACCTCGGGCAGCCTCCCGCCCAGTCCGGGAGTAGCTTTTGTACATCCCACTTGTTTTGAGTCCATCTGCTACACGCTAGGAAATGTAGAGATTACTTACCTGATAATCTCCTTTTCCTTAGTGTATGCAGATGGACTCAGCATCCCGCCTGGCTGCCAGTATACAGGGGAATTCGCCGACTCACGGTAAGCCATGTTTTTTTCTTATAATAGGGCATCCACCCTGCCGGGTGTCGACGCCTTCCGGTTGAGAACACTGGCGGTCTCCAGCTACTATCAATCAGTCAGGGTAATCCTGTTCATTTAATCGATCGGTCAGCTACAGCTTTTGCAAGGAAGATTACTGAATTGCTGCACTTCCTGCGGGAGTATATGTACCCGTGCTGACGTCAGATCCGTCTCCAACTGCTAGCACGAGCACACTATACCCACTTGTTTTGAGTCTATCTGCATACACTAAGGAAAAGGAGATTATCAGGTAAGTAATCTCTACAATAATCTTTTGTACTATTAACCTCATTTTATTTTGGAGATGGCTACAGATTAGTCAAAACTGCTAGAGGCATAGTTTAAACTCCAGTTACTACTTATAACATTGCACCTTCAAGATCAGTTTTTCAAATCATGATCATTTCCAAGTCTTCATGAAGACAGTTAACTAATGTTTATAAGCAACTAGGTATATGGTACAAGAAGCTGCAGTGTGTTGGACTCCTTAATGATTTTTTTTCATTTATTCTTTTTGAAAGCAAAGCTTCTTTAAATTGTTAAAATGGAATAACAGTAAAAAAAAAAAAAAAAATAGAATTTCCATATTCCCTTGTCCCTTCAAACATACAAATTAGCTAAACTTTCTCTTGTAAAGTTGCTCACTATAATCTCTTTAATCTAAAGTATATGATGCTAATTCCTGAAAGCATAAAATAATCTTTAAAGACGTTCCTAAGTTCAAATTTTGCTCCAAGTACTAGATTTATTAGGGTCCTTCATTTTCAGTTTAAACCAGTTTTGACCCATACATTTCCAGATTTTTCCAAAAGTGACAACTGGTTTAAAACTATTTTCACCCTCATTTTTAGGTAGATTAAAGAGCAGCTCCAGAGATGCAGCATCTCAAGACCTCTAACTGCTGGAATCTAGTGTGGACCAAAACACCTGTAGCATTTCAAGTCCCCGCGCCCCCCCCCCCCCCCCCCCGCCTTAGCGAAGTGTTCATCCCCCTGTGCCACTGATGTGCTGTTTCAAGTCCCACCTCCCCCTCTCACCAAGCAGCCAAAATGCCTGCTGCTTGATAACACCAGTGTAGCATTTGAAGAGGGCCATGCCCACAAGAAGCACTTCCCAGCAAGCTGCCTGGCCCCACAAAAAAATGCAGTGCTGCAGAGCCCGGGTGCCTCAGCAATCTGCTGCTGAAAGAGGGAGGAGATACCTGGAGCCACCAATAGTAAGGAGGAATGCTGTGACAACAGGTGGGTGGGGGCAGAGGAGTGTGTGGCAGAGGACATGCTAGGCAGAGGATGGGGAGCAGATGGTAATGCTGTTGAGTTGGAGAATCTGATGAATATTGTTTTTATTGTCCTAGCTTCTGTGCACCAAAATAAACTCAGATATTTATCCAGAAAAATGAGTCACTTTTTTCCATGTATTTTCTCCTGTTTTTGTTCTTGTGATGATAAACCCTGAAATTCCAGGGGAAACTGTAAAAATAAAATGAAATTAAAAAAAAAATGAAGGTCCCTATAGATTTCTTAAACCAAGCCAGTCTTAAACAATTGTTTTGTGTTCCCATCAGGCATTACAGCATGTATAACTAAATTTTTGGTATCAGGAGTAAAAATTTTTTAGCACAGTTTAATACAAAGCTGGCATGCATGATATAAAGTTATCACTACTGGACTTCCTTCATTGAACTTAAAACTTATCTAGTAGATAATTGAAGTTCCTATATTCATAATATGGGGAGTACAAATTGGATTTATTGTGAATTTTGTTTTATGCTCTTAATCAGCCTAATATCTGTAATTTCTATTTACTAACAAATTGGTTAAAAATAAGGCATTAGCCATTTTGTGGCATATGTCTTTGTGAAACAAATGATATAGAGTTTTAACACAAGACAATATGAAACAGTGTGCTACATTTTATATTTTGGCTTATTTTTCTTCAGATATGCCCTTATATGCCAACAGTGCTTTTCTCATAATGGCATGGCTCTAAAAGAGGAGTTTGAATACATTGGTAAGAATCATAAACAATTTAGGATCAGTCTGTTTCTGGTCTAATTGCTATATGATTGTATGTATCCTATATCTGTACCTCTGCTGTACTATGAAGTTGACCAAGGTCAATAGAAAATATCACTTGGAAACAGGGGAAAGTGTCAATGCAGCAATGCATTCCTTTTAAAAGGAAGTCTATATTGAATAGAAACAGTGTTATATTGTCATGCAGATATAGGAGGAAAACTATCTCTCTAGAGAGAGAACTAAGAAAAAAATCAGTAAATTCATTTTCCTAGCGTGTAGACAGATGGACTCAGAACCAGTGGGTTTATGCTCCCCTGCCAGCAGATGGAGACGGAACAAGCCGACATCACAGTATATATAACCTGCAGTGACCCCAGTCTGCCAGTATTCTCAGTCTCCAGCAGATGGTGGACGTGCATCTCCCTGTGGGGATTAAGGAGAAAATTGAAATTCTAAATTCAGGAAAAGATACCTAAAGGGTCCCTTCCCCAGTTGAGAATTCCTGAGGCGAATTCCATGGTCCCTTAGAGATGTGCCTTGGTCTGGTACCTGGGTTTTCCGGTATGGACTTATCTGCTAATTCAGCTGAAAGGCACTGGGTGCAGGAGGCCAAGTGAGGCAGTGAGGACAGATGACCTCTCCACCCGCAACCGGAGACTGTCTCTGTACTTAGCCTGTAAGCGCTGAGCTCATGTAAGGTTTAAAAAAAAAAAATTTATCTGAATCAGACAGAGGGGTTTCAGGACTTCCTCTGGTCTCCGTTCTCAGTGCGCCATGCTGATGTTTGTTCCCGCTCCTGTTGGGGCCTGGCGGGTTCAGCAGCCCCTGGTGGGCTAGGTCCCACACATAGACTGTTCTTGCATGTTGTGTGATAGGCCACAGCAGCTGTTTTCGTGTGCTCTTGTGTGTGTTCTGCCCTCTATAGGCCGGCCATCGGTGTGCAGTGTCAGGTCTGCACTCTGTTTTTGGGCGTACTTTTTATATACACAGACTTTTTTACACACTTAACTTAGCACACAGGTTGTACATGTGCTTTGCCACGCTGTCTTCTAGGCGCTTATTTTTTTGGGTGCATTTCATTTTTGAACTCAGGCTGTTCAGACACACGTTTACTGCAGCAATGGTTCCGGTATGCAAGAAATCTAAGCGACTTCCTATATTTGTTGCCTTTCATGTTAGGGCTTCTCAGCCTGACCTGGTTTCTAACCTGTGTCAGCGCTGCTCAGATGCTTAGGGAGAGTTGTCTTCCTCAGATTTTGCTAAGCCTGGCTCTTCCTAATCTGATGATGGGTTGCTCATGGTATTGACTGGGGAGGACACCAGATCTTGGTTCTCCTTTGACTTGCTCCTCAGCTGGTGAGGGCAGTTCTGTGGGACCAGCTCCAGTTTCTTCTGGGCTTGGTCTGGACCCAGCTGCTTTTTCTTGGGTGGAATTTTTTCAAGGCTTACAAGCCTTTCTTCAGGCATAGTCCTCCGCTTCCCCCATTTCTGTCAGGAAGGACCCTCAGCCGGTGCCAGTGGCTCCTCCCTCTTCCAGTCCTATGCTTAAGCGCTGGGGCTCGACTCTGCTCCCTGTGGGTGTTCCCGACAGGAATCTAGATGGCACTGATGAGGTAGATCCTGGTTCTGTGGAAGATGGGGAGATTCCTCCAGGGCTGGAACCGTATTGAACCATGTTGTGGTTCTTTCAAAGAGATGTCCTGCCAGCCCTGATTTCCCAGACCTTGAAACAACTGGGTGTTTCTGGTTCGGATGCTATGTTAGAGCAGAGGAAAAATTCCATTTTGGTTTCCTTATGTAAAGCCTCTTGTTTTTTTCCAGTGATGGATGCCATCCAGGAAGTGATTGATCTGGAATGGGATGTCTCAAACAAATTTTAAAGGGCGTCTGACATTGGAAGGCCTATACCCCCTGGATTTGGCTGTATGAGAGTGTTTGTGTTTTCCCAAAGCAGATGCTCTGGTATGTGCTATGTCTAAGCGGATGACTATCCTCGTAGATAGAGGAGGGGCCTTGAAAGTTGTACACGATAGAAGGATTGAGGCTATTCTTAAGCAAGCCTTTGAGGCAGTGGCGCAAAATTTACAGATTGCTTCCTGTTGCGCCCTAATGGTGAGATCTTGTTTTGTTCTCAGGAGGTTGAGGAGACTGGAGGGAATTCCAGAGAGGATATGGAGCCTGCTGCCGCCTTTTTAGCAGACTCAGGCTGTGATTTGGTCCAGACCTCGGCCAGAGGAGTGACTTCAGTGATAGCGGCCAGGCGTCAACTCTGGTTGCGAAATTGGTCAGCTGACACAGATTTCAAAGCCAATCTTACCAAGATGCCCTTTAAAGGCTTGCTCTTGTTTGGGAGTGAATTGGAGAAATTGGCCAGTAAGTGGGCAAGTCTCCATTGCATCAGTTGCTGGAGGATAAACAGTTACAGCACCCTTTTGGTATGAGGGGTCGTTTCCAGGTGTTTACCTTCCTACAGAGGGATGACGTTTCAGCGGACTCAGCCTTTTGGTAGGTATCAGTCCTTTCGTTCCTGGCAGCCCAAGATAGCGGGCTTGGGTAGTGGACCTTCTCAAGCTTCCCAATGAAGATTTGCCGACCCACCTTCCGGAACAGGAAATAGGGGGATGTCTCTCTTATCGGAGGTGGGTCAAGATCACTTTGGCCCAATGGGGCCTGGAGGTGATACACGAAGAGCATGCACTGGAATGTCATAGTATTCCTCAGGACATTTTCATGGTGTCCCCTTGCACTCCCCGCAGAAGAAGCAGGCAGTGGAGTTTTTGCTTCAAAGGCTTCTCAGACTTAGGGCTGTGGTTCCTGGTGCCCATGTGTCAAAGTTTGAGGCGGTATTCTATTTTGTTGTGCCCAAGAAGGAAGGCTCCTTTTGTCTATCTTGAATCTCAAGAGGGTCAACTGTCACTTGAAAGTGACTTTTTTATTTTTTTTTTTAATGAAACCTTATGCTCTAATAATGGCAGTGCAGTCTGAATTTCTGATCCCTTGGATCTGTCAGAGGCTTACCTTCATATTCCTATCCGGTTGGAATGCCTATGCTTTCTACACTCTGCAGTGTTGGGGTGCCATTATCAGTTTTGGGTGCTACTTTTTGGTCTAGCCACCACTCTCAGGACATTTTCCAAGATTATGGTGGTGGTAGTTGCAGCCTTGCAAAAAGAAGGAATCCTGGTGCCCCGTATTTGGATGACTGGCTGATTTGAGCCAAGCTTCAGGAAGAGAGCCTCCTGGTGAGACACAAGGTTATCTCCTTATTGCAGGAGCTCGGTTGGGTGGAGAACCTCACCAAGAGTAATCTTCAGCCAGCCCAGTTGGAGTATCTGGGAGGTCTGGTTCGACCTGGGACAGGACAGAGTTTTCCTACTGGAATTTCGGATCCAGAGATTGATGTCTCAGGTGCGTCAGTTGATACACTATACGCCTGAAGGTGTGGTCCTACCTAGAAGTACTCTATTTGATGGCAGCTACCCTGAAAGTGGTGCCATGGACAAGGGCACATGTGTCCTCTTCAATGCTCTCTCTCATTGAACCCGCAGTCTCAGGATTATGTGGTTTGGAAATCTGCTCCTACCTTCATTGGTGGTTGCAATAGCTCCTGTGAACAAGAAGGCAATTTGTGTCCAGAAGGCTCGTGAATTTAATGAGCAACAGCTATTGCCGGTATGCTTAAAAGGTAAAGTGAAAGAGGCTATTTTAGTCTAAAGATCTTCAATCAAAAATTGGAAGAAGGATCTATACGAAGAAAATAGGAATAAGCATTGGCAAGTTAAATGTAAAATACTGATCAGACAAGCTAAAATAGAATTTGAAAAGTTGGCCATAGAGGCAAAAACTCATAATAAAAACTTAATGTCTGAAGCAGAAAGCCTATGATGGTCGGTTGGACTGTTAGATGATCGAGGGGTTAATGGGGCACTTAAGGAAGATAAGGCCATCGCAGAAAGACTAAATGAATTATTTGCTTCAGTGTTTACCCAGGAGGATGTTTGGGAGATACCTGTTCCAGAGACTGTTTTCAAGGTTGAATATTCAGATGAATTGACACACATCACAGTGAACCTTGAAGATATAATTGGCCAGATTGACAAATTGAAGAATATCAAATCACCTGGACCAGATGGTATACACCCCAGGGTTCTGAGGGAACTCAGATGAAATTTCAGACCTGTTTACAAGTAACTTATTTAAAATCATCCGTTGTACCTTAAGGCTGGATGGTGGTCAGTGTAACCCCAATATATAAAAAGGGCTCCAGTGGTGATCTGGGAAACTATAGACTGGTGAGCCTGAATTAAGTGCTGGGAAAAATAGTGAAAACCACTATAAAGAATAAAATCACAGAACATATAGACATGATTTTAATGGGACACAGCCAGCGAGGATTTACCCAAGGAAAGTCTTGCCTCACAAATCTGCTACATTTTTTTTTGAAGGGATGAATAAATGTGTGGATAAAGGCAAACCGGTAGATGTGGTGTACTTGGATTTTCAGAAGGTGTTTGACAAAGTCCCGCATGAGAGGCTTCTAAGAGAACTAAAATGTCATGGCTAGGCGAAGATGTCCTCTTGTGTATTGCAAACTGGTTAAAAGACAGGAAACAGGATTAATGGTCTGTTTTCATAGTGGAAAAAGATAAACAGTGGAATGCCTCCAGGAATTATAGTTGGACCGATGCTTTTTAATATATTTATAAATGATCTGGAAAGAGGTACGACGAGTGAAGTGATCAAATTTGAAGATGACACAATTATTCAGAGTAGTTAAGTCATAAGTGGATTGTGATAAATTGCAGGAGGACCTTGTGAGACTGGAAGATTGGGTGTCCATATGGCAGGTGAAATATAATGTGGACAAGTGCAAAGAGATGTATGTAGGGAAAAATAACCCATGCAGTAGTTACATGATGTTAGGTTCCATATTAGGAGTTACCATCCAGGAAAAAGATCTGGGTGTCATAGTTGATATTACATTGAAATTGTCGGCCTAGTATACTGTGGTAGTCAAAAAAAGCAAACAATGTTAGGGAATGGCAAATAAAATGGAGGTTGTCATAATGCCTGTGTATCACTGGATGGCCTGGCTTAGGGCCTCAGACCTCTGCCTGGAGGTGCAGGAGATGCTCGCAGACCTGCGCTGTACTGGTGGCAACCTTTTTGGTGACAAGATGAGGGATGCTGTGACTCAGTTGAAGGATCATGAGACCCTGCAGCATCTCTCTTCCAATACTTTGGACCCGTCATAGTGGATAATACATTGAAATCATCGTCTCAGTGTGCTGCAGCAGTCAAAAAAGCAAACAATGTAGTAATTATATTAAGAAGGGAATGGTGAATAAAACGGAAAATGTCGTTATGCCTCTATATTGCTCCATGGTGAGTCCACATCTTGAGTACTGTTTACAATTCTGGTCACTGCATCTCAGAAAAGATATAGTTGCACTGGAGAAGGTGCAGAGAAGGGCAATCAAAATAAGATAAGATGGAACACCTCCCCTGTGAAGAAAGGCTAAAGAGGTTAGGGCTGTTCAGCTTGGAGAAAAGATGGCTGAGGAGGGATATATTAGAGGTCTTTAAAATTGAGAGGTCTAGAGTAAGTAAATGTGAATCAGTTATTTATTCTTTTGGATAATAGGTCTAGGGGGCACTCCATGAAGTTAGCAAGTAGCACATATAAAACTAATTGAGAGAATTATTTTTCACTCAAGGCATAATTAAGCTCTGGAATTTGTTGCCAGAAGATGTGGTTAGTACAGTTACTGTAGCTCGGTTTAAAAAAAGGTTTGGATACGTTCTTGTAGGAGAAGTCCATTAACTGCTATTAATCAAGTTGACTTGGTGAATAGCCACTGCTATTACTGGTATCAGTAGCAAGGGATCTGCTTAGTGTTTTGGTACTTACCAGGTACTTGTAGCCTGGATTAGCCACTGTTGGAAACAGGATGCTGGGCTTGATGGACCCTTGGTCTGACCTAGTATGGCAATTTCTTATGTTTTAATGTTCTTAATCTCTGCTGTGGGTATTTGCAACCTCAGGCTTACCTGCCTGTGGGCCTCAGACCTCCAATTGAATGTCCAGGAAAGATTTGCTAACTTGCCTTGCAAGGGGAGAATCTTTGGAGAGAAGAGCAAGGAAGTGTTGGCTCAGGTTAAAGACCACTGCAATGCTTTACACCTTTACCACTGCCACTTTAGATCCGCCTTACTCAACCAGGAGGTACCCTAGTGGGGCACTGAGGAGCATGGCTTTTAGCTGAGGAGTTTTTCTTCTGCTCTGTTCCATCAGCAACAGGATCCTCATGCTCAACCAAGGTACCAGAGGGCCCCAAAGCCACAAATAAAATCTGGGATGGTGTTTTGACTGGATTGAAAATATCGTAGCCAGTATCCTGTTATCTCTGGCAGAGAACCTTCCTAGTTTTTGGGTACTTGCCAGGTTCTTATGGCCTGGATTGGCCACTGTTGGAAACAGGATGCTGGGCTTGATGGACCCTTGGTCTGACCCAGTATGGCATATTCTTATGTTCTTATTTGAGGAAGGCTAAAATTTTCCGTGAGCTATTGGCTCAGAATAACTTTCAATTGTATTCTCAGTGCAGTTCAAAAAGGAAGCAGATTACGTTTATTGGACTTATTCCAAAATTGCTCACCAAAGCCTGCTTAGTCAGTATTCTAGGGTCAGGAATTGCTACTAAAGGAGTTCTCCTTCTGTTAAGAGGCTTATGCAGTCAAGCTCATTCCACCAGAGGAAGGAGGATTTTCTAGACCAGTATATCCTGGTCTAGAAAAAAAAAAAAGAACTGTGCCATCCTAAACCTGAGGGTTTTGAATAAGTTCTTGAAAAAAAGGAAAAGTTCAAGATGGTTTCTCTGGGCACTTTGATTACCTTTCTCACAAAAGGGGACTCGCTATGTACTCTAGATCTGAAGGATGGTTACACCAATACAGATATTTTCCTGGTCACAGAAAATCTGATTTGTAGTAGGAAAACATCACCTTCAGTAATGTGTTCTATCCTTTGTCTGGTGTTAGTATCACGTGTGTGTTTATCTGGATAATTGGCTGGTCAAGAGTACATCTAAAGGGGGTGCTTCAGAATTAATAAGCAAAATCATTTGGATGCTGGAGTTGCTAGGGTTTGTCACCAGCCACTCTGTCTCATTTGAGCTTGTCATTTCAATTGGATTTATATAGGGTGCTGCTAGACATGACTTGGGTGAGAGCTTTCCTCTTGCAAGATTCACACATTGATAACTGTTGCGGAGAGGACAAGAATGAGTCTACAGGTTTCAGCATGGAACATGCTGAGGTTGGGCCTAATGGCATCAACAGTGCACGTTACTCCTATGGCATATCTCCTCATATGAAGAACCCAGTAGACCTTAAGGTTTGGAATCAAGTCACTCAGGTTCTTTGAGACAGCATCTGCATCTCTACACTCCTAAGGGGCCCTTTCCTGATATCTGATTCTTTCCAATCTGGCTAAGTGAATTCCCTTCCCAAATTACTCAGATACAAATTGTCCTAGCCATGGATGTATCCAGCCTGTGCTGAGGAGGGATCTATAGAGGAGCTGTCATCCAGGGCCTTGGTCTGCTCAGGAAAGATTTCATCAGATACATTTCCTTGAGTTAAGGGCAGTACAGTATGCTTTAAAAGGGTGTGAATTATCCAAGAAAAATTGTCGTCCTCTAAACAATCGGGTAATTATGTTCGGTATCGGCAAGCGGAGAGAAACAGGACCTATAAAATGGAACACCATGCCGGTAGAAATCAGATTGGAAAGAGACATCAAAACATTCAGAAAAAATCTAAAAACATGGCTATTTTAAGCAAGCATTCCACAAAGAGAATTGAGAGTAGAACCCAGGGAAATGTTAGTTGCGGTCAGGCAAACTCCCACACACACACACCTTTCTTCTTAAAGTGTGTCTTATCTTCTATATTCTAAATTCTTCTTTTATTTTAAACAACAAAGAACTAGTTAAGCAACACCAATCTTATAACGGAGTTAGAAAAACTGGACATGACTTATAACACTCATCCAATAGTATTTATTATGATATTATGTTACAGTATTTTTGATGGTACCTGTTTAAGAGTTAGAATTCTAGACACTTTAGACAACATCGTTTTTTGCCTTATTGTGAACCGTTGTGATGGCACCCGCTTAACGACGGTATAGAAAAGATTTTAAATAAATAAATATATCTCCTGTGACAGAAAACTGTCAAGCTGCTATTCCAGAGCAATTATGAACAATCTCCTGTACTAAATCTTAAAAAAAAAAACAAAGCCTCTAAAAATTCATTTAAGCGAGCATTTGAAGGAGGCTAAATATTTAGCTATCCATGTATGTCATAGCAGAGCGTTTTGTATTTTCCCATAGTCTTTTTATTTATTCAGCAATTTATGGTCTGTAATTTGTAAACTCCACTATGGATTGCAATCAACATACAAAAGATAAATACAAACATAGTAAAACAAGTCATAAAATCAATGCCTAAAAGCATTTGAGAACAAAGGTTTTCGGTGTCTTCCAAAATGTTATATTAGATATTTGGTGTAATTCAATAGGAATAGAGTTCCATAAATCTGCTCCTAATATAGACAATGCTTTGAGCTCTACTAGAGCTACTCTTGCTACTCAAATTGGTGAAACCACCATCATGCACTGTGGCTGAACGCAAAGATCATGAGGGTACATAAAAGGAAAACATTTTTTAGATAAGGATTCAGAATACAATGATTTGTGAATCAAAACAAGTAACTTAAACTCCACTCTTTTGAGCCAGTGCAACTTTTTGAAATAAGGAGAAATACTTTAATCATATTTTAATTCAAAAACCACCCTAACCACACAGCATTTTGAATAAGTTGCAAAACTTGCAACAGGTATTTCAGCAACCCATCATATAGAGAATTGCAATGGTTAAGATGAGTACAGACTATTGCTTGAATAACCTAAACTCTAGAAGAGGAAGACTGTTTCAAGGGATGTAATAAACGCAGTTTAAAAAAATGCAATTTTAATCACCTGTATAGTATCCGCGTGCTAGCAGTTGGAGACGGATCTGACGTCAGCACGGGTGTATATATACCCCCACAGGAAGCGTAGCAACTTAGTAATTTCCGTCTCCAAAGCAGTTTGGAGAGCCTGCACGCTCGCTGAGCATGTTTTCCAAATCTACTTTCTATTTTCTACTTTCTACTTTCTTTCAACTACAACTTCTACAACATCGAGCCCCGCACTCCTGCGGTGATACCCTAAGGTCCCTCCCCCAGTAGAGTTTCCCGGGGTGATTTCCGTGATCCCCCGGAGGGTTAAGTCCTCGGTCCGGTGGCCGAATCGCAGCAGGGACATAGCCCCCAGGCGAGGTTCGGGTGAGGCATACGAGGTGCCTCGGTCCCGGCGTGGACAAGGCAGCGGGTGCATATCCTCAAACGCGGCGGTGAAGGTACTTGCCCTCTCCCCCCGCAGCCGGAGACCGCCCGGGTTCCAGCCGGGAAGCGCCGCGGTTCAGGTAAGGCGTACATCTCTTATTTCTGGTCTCCGAGGAACAGAGGATCGGCGGCGTGGCACGCCGTGGAGGGCGCCATTTTGTGGGCCTTGTTCAGGTATTGAGCGCCCGTAATAGGCGCAGCTCTATTACTCCTTGTGCGTATATTGCCTTATTACTGAAAGCATATTGCATACCACTGAGCGTGTATTGCTAACCGCCTATTGCTGAGAGCCCATTGAATGCCATTGAGCATGTATTGCTAACCGCTTATTATTGCTGAGAGCCTATTGAATACCATTGAGCGGGAATTGCTAACCGCTTATTATTGCTGAGAGCCTATTGAATACCATTGAGCGGGTATTGCTAACCGCTTATAGCTGAGAGCATATTGCATTCAATTGAGCGTGTATTCATGACTGCCTATTGCTGAGAGCGTATTGCATATCATTTAGCGTTCTTAAGCGCCTGTCGTATTAAGCGCATATTGCTGCCGCATATTATTGAGCGCCTGTCGTATTAAGCGCATATTGCTGCCGCATATTATTGAGCGCCTGTAGTATTAAGCGCATATTGCTGCCGCATATTATTATTGAGCGCCTGTTGTATTAAGCGCATATTGCTGTCGCATATTATTATTGTGCGCCTGTTCTCTTAAGCGTATATTGTGGCCGCTTTTCATTCAGCGCATACTTTTCAATGGAACAGAACGCCTCAGCATCTTCAGCGGGGGCGCCGCCTGCCTCCGGCATTAAAGCCCTCTGCCTCTGCTCTGCATCCCAGCTTTGAGCCACGCACAGTGAAGAGCCAGACTCCCTATGTGCCCAATGTGAGGAGGCCGTGGGACCCTCGGGCCAGGACCAGTCTCAGCCGCGATTTGCTGACAGTTCCCCAGGGGCTACCCCGGATTTAGCGGGCAGTCTCGACCAATCGGGAATCCCGGGGGATCTTGTACCCCGGCGATTAGAGGCTGCTTCAATTTCCTGGGTGGATCTCTTTAAGGGGATTCATGCCTTTGTACAGATGCAAACTGCTTCCCATCCAGGCCCTGCGGTTCCTGCTGTTCCTGTTGTTCCTGCGGTACCTGCGGTGGCCGCGACTGCGGCGGCTGCTGCGGTGGCGGCTCCTGCGGATCCTGTTTCTAGACCCTCACGCCCTTATCGTGAGCAGGACCTCCCGCCGCTGGACAGCCCAGATCAGTCAGACCAGGAGTTTTCACCGGACGAGTCCGAACTCCCGGGCGAGGGGGAACTTCCCCCAGGGATTGAGCCATACATCCGACACCAGGTCGGAGAGATCCTAAGGAGGATCTCTCCGACCTGGTGTCTCAGTGTCTGGCGGAGTTGGATATTACAGGTCCTAGCGCTACGGTACCCTCTGCGCAGAACTCCCTGCTGGAAGGTCTTCGTCCTACAGCCCGCCATTTTCTATTCTTGCAAGCAGCACAACTGATAGATTTAGAATGGGCGGTACCAGCGGCTTCCTTCAAAGGGGGCCGGGCCCTGATGGGCATGTACCCATTGGCACCGGTCATCCAGGACTGCTGGCGTGCCCTCAGGTGGACGCCTTGATTAGCGCTGTGGTCAAGCGCACTTCCATTCCAGTTGAAGGGGGGACGGCCCTCAAGGAGCCTCATGACCGGTGACTGGACGCCATTCTGAAACAGACCTTTGAGGTGGCAGCTCTCTCTTTGCGGATTGCAACCTGCTGCACAGTGGTGACGCGTGCCTGTTTGTCACAGGTCAGGAACAACGCTCCAGCAGCTGACATGGAGTCCGCGCTCTCGTTCCTCACGGATGCTGCATCAGATCTAGTCCGGACAACAGCCAAGGGGATCTCATCATCCGTAGCCGCCAGGAGGCAGCTCTGGATCCGGAAGTGGTCAGCTGATGTGCCTTCAAAGACTCGCCTCACCAGATTGCCCTTTAAGGGCTCTTTCCTATTTGGCAGCGACCTTGATAAACTGGCCAGTACATGGGGCGCCTCTCCAGTGCCTAGACTGCTGGAAGATCGGTTCAGAAGGGGCCAGGGTGCCTTTCCAAGGCCCTCCAGGGGCAGGAGTTCACAGCGCTTCGTTCCCTACAGGAGTCGCTACCAGGCACCTCGTCCTCAGACCAGGAATCAGTCCTTTCGGACCAAGCAGCGCAAGAGGGGAGCAGGTCCGGGCTCAGGTCCCGGCCGCGCCTCACAATGAGAATCCGCCGATCCATCTGGGGGACGGAGCCATAGGGGGCAGGTTAACCCTCTTCTACCCCAGATGGGTCGAGATTACGTCGGACCAGTGGGTCCTCGCCATCATCCGAGAGGGGTATTATCTGGACTTTCATCATCTCCCTCCGGACAAGTTTGTGGAATCTTCATGTCCCATACACAAGAAGGTGGCATTGGAAGCTACCTTGGCAAGGCTCCTGTCCTTGAAAGCCATCATCCCAGTACCTGCCTGGGAAGTGAATTCTGGACACTATTCCATTTATTTCATGGTACCCAAGAAAGGGGGCACCTTTCGGCCTGTGCTGGACCTCGTCAGTCAATCGATACTTACGGGTCCCGAGGTTTCACATGGAAACTCTGCGCTCCATCAAGACCGCAGTACAGCCAGGAGAATTCCTCACGGCATTAGACTTGTCGGAAGCCTACCTGCATATCCCGATCCATCCGGATCATTAGCGCTACCTACGCTTCAAGGTTCTGGGGCACCACTTCCAATTCCGGGCTCTGCCCTTCGGATTGGCCACGTCACCGTGGACCTTCACCAAGGTGGTTGTCGTGGTAGCAGCGGCTCTCAGACGGGAAGGAATTCTGGTCCATCCCTACCTAGACGATTGGCTGATCAGGGCGAAATCACGAGAGGAGAGCCATCGGACAACCGACAGAGTGATCGCCCTTCTGGAAAGCTTGGGCTGGGTGATCAACCTCAGCAAGAGTTGCCTTCAGCCTTCCCAGTCACTGGAATACCTGGGAGTACAGTTCAACACCCAGGCAGACACAGTCAGTCTCACTACCAAGAGAAGGTTAAAACTTCAGACGCGTATCCAGTACTTGATGGGCAGCAGTCGGCCCGTAGCTTGGGATTACCTGCAGGTTCTCAGTCTCATGGCATCCACCCTGGAAGTGGTACCTTGGGCAAGGGCCCATATGAGACCTCTACAACACTCCCTGCTCTCTCGCTGGAGCCCTCGTCTACGGAGCTATTCCACGCACCTACCTCTGCCTGCCAGAGTCCGGACGCAGTTACGGTGGTGGCTGCAGTCCGACCACATGAGCAAGGGGTCGAGGATGTCCTCCCCCACGTGGACTCTGCTCACCACAGATGCCAGCCTGAGCGGCTGGGGTGCACACTGCGAAGGACTTACCGCACAAGGGCGGTGGAACATCAACCGTCTAGAGGCTCGGGCAGTCCGATTGGCATGCCTTCGATTTGCTCACAGACTGAAGAACACAGCAGTCAGAGTGATGTCCGGCAACGCCACCACAGTGGCATACATCAACCATCAGTGCGGAACCAGAAGCCAACAAGTATCTCTGGAGATCGCCCCACTGATGGTTTGGGCAGAGGCGAATCTTCAGGACATCTCCGCCGTCCACATTGCCGGGAAGGACAACACCACGGCAGACTTCCTCAGCAGAGAAAGTCTAAATCCGGGAGAGTGGCAGCTGTCACCCACAGCCTTCTAGATGATTGTGGATCACTGGGGGATTCCAGACATGGATTTACTGGCAGACAAGTCCAATACTCAAGTACCCAGATACTTCAGCCGCAAGTGCGACCCGTTCTCACACGGAATCGATGCCCTGGTTCAGCCATGGCCTCCAGGGACTCTGCTATACGCCTTTCCTCCGTGGCCTCTGCTGGGCGTCATCATTCACAAGATTCAGAAACACCGAGGCCTAGTTCTTCAAGTGGCACCAGACTGGCCAAGAAGACCCTGGTACGCAGACATGAGAAGACTACTGGCAGGGGAGCCCCTTCCCCTGCCTCCTCTCCGGGACCTTCTACGTCAAGGTCCCATCCTCCACGAGGATCCAGCTCAATTCTCTCTTACGGTCTGGCCATTGAGAGGGCTAGACTGAAGAAAAGAGGTTACTCGGAGCCCGTGATAGATACACTCCTCCGAGCTCGCAAGTTTTCCACATCCCTCACCTATGTAAGGATCTGGAGAGTATTTGAAGCATGGTGCGATGCTCATGGCACCAATCCACATGCGACCACAATTCCTATTGTTCTGGATTTCCTGCAGGATGGGCTTCAGAAGGGTCTCTCCCTCAGCTCCATCAAAGTGCAGGTGGCGGCACTGTCTTGCTATGGTCCCAGGAGGGATGGCAAGACCATTGCCAAACACCCAGATGTTTCTCGCTTCCTGAAAGGAGTCAAGCACATTCGTCCGCCACTGAAGTGGCCAGTGCCTTTGTGGAACCTCAACCTTGTTTTGGATTTCCTCGCGGGATCCACCTTCAGACCCCTCCGGGGCCTGTCTCTTCGTTATCTAACCTTGAAGATGGTGTTCCTATTGGCGGTGTGTTCAGCACGCCGCGTCTCAGAGCTACAAGCACTGTCCTGCCGGGATCCCTTTTTGAGAATCACTCCAGAGGCTATCCATCTTCGCATGGTTCCCTCCTTTTTACCTAAAGTGGTCTCACAATTTCACCTTAATCAAACTATATCCTTGCCTACCACGGCGGGTTTGAAGAATTCTGAAGAAGGGCGTTTGCTACACCATCTCGACATAGGCAGATTGCTGCCCAGATATCTGGACATGACAGAGGACGTACGAAAGACAGACCATCTGTTCGTCCTGCACAGCAGGAAACGACAAGGGGAAGCGGCCTCTCCGCCCACCATCGCCCGCTGGATTAAAGAAGTTATCAGAGCAGCTTACGTGGAGGCCGGGAAGTCTCCGCCTCTACAAGTCAAGGCTCATTCTACCAGAGCACAAGCGGCATCTTGGGCAGAATCCAGGATGCTGTCGCCTGCAGAAATCTGTAAAGCGGCGACGTGGTCCTCCCTCCAAAGCTTCTCCAGGTTCTACCATCTGGATGTCCAGGCCAGGGAGGACTCAGCATTTGTGAGGGCGGTACTATATGGTCCTCAGGCAGCCTCCTGCCCAGGCTGGGAGTAAAGCTTTTGTACATCCCATTCGTTCTGAGTCCATCTGGCTACACGCCAGGAAATGTTGAGATTACTTACCTGATAATCTCCTTTTCCTTAGTGTAGACAGATGGACTCAGCATCCCGCCCAGCTGCCTGTGTACATGGGTTTCACCGATTCAAGGTAAGCCATGTCATCTGTTTCCATAAGAGCGTACACTCTACCAGGTGTCAACGCCTTCCGGTTGGGAATGCTGGCGGTCTCCAGCTACTATCAATCGGTCAGGGGAATCCTGTTTCACTTTTCACTGAGTGTCAGTACACACATCCATAACAGCTTTTGCAAGGAAGATTAGTAAGTTGCTACGCTTCCTGTGGGGGTATATATACACCCGTGCTGACGTCAGATCCGTCTCCAACTGCTAGCACGCGGATACTATACCCATTCGTTCTGAGTCCATCTGTCTACACTAAGGAAAAGGAGATTATCAGGTAAGTAATCTCAACAATTCTTAATTGTGTGTTCAGTGTAAACTGCCTTGAACAAAATGGATGCATGTGGAAAATATATAACTTTAAATAAAAACTGGAATTGGGCAATTTTCCCATGAAATGGTTCTTGGAGCCCACGTATCTGATAGGCAAGTAGAACATTCTAGCAGACAGGTTCTGAACAGGGAGTAGCAAACCTGATATTCCACAGATGGTGCACTTCTGTGGTAGATCCTTTTGCATCTCCTCTCAACTGGAAGATCCCGAACTTCTACTCCAGGAAATGGGCACATGGCAAACTAGCTTTGGATGCCTTCACCCTGGATTGTGCATATATCTTCCAATTCTTCTGATGTCAAAAGACCTTGCTGAAACTCTGAGAATAGACCTATGATTCTCTTTATTTCCCTCCTCCCACCTAGGTGGTACATAGGAATACTTGCTAGCTTTATAGGCTTCAGAGAAGTCTCCTTAGAGATTATCCCTCTGTGGCTGGGGCTACTACAGCACCAAGTGCTGTCTTTCCTGTCTCTTGTGTTCTCTGAAGTCTAAACGCAACTTAATGGCACAGAGCAGTAATTTAGACACTGCTGGACAGCAGACTTGACCATGAGCCTGATGTACCATTGGTTGAAACAGATTTGGTTTCTACTCCTGCGGGAGATGTCAATTAGGAATCCAATCAGAATGGGGAATTGCCCCAACTCTCATCACTCAAGATCTGGACTTGTTACAACCCTCCAACATTGAGTGCAAAGCTCTCTAGCCCGTATGTTGAAAGAATAGCCCTGCAGCTTCTGAATCTAAGGATGTCTCTTATTCTGGCTTCCAGGAAGGCTTCCATAAGGAAATCTTAATAGTTTTAAAGTGAAGGAGTATGAGGGAAAAGCTCTCTATTCTTTCTCTTCCTCTACACAAACTGTTCCAGTTTCACTGAGGTGAACCATAATTGAGTTGGGGCTTCTACATCTGGGTCTGTTTTGCAGACCCAACTTTTATTGTTCATCTCAGTGAAACTGGCCCTTATCCCCATGTAGAAGGTAAATCTATCTCTGTACAGCCTTAAGTTATCCATTTCATGCTGGGCTTGCTTCTGTTGAAGCCTCCCCCACTTTACCACTAGGGCTAACTTTGTGAATGGGGGGTGGGGGGCTCTTGGCCTCTGGGGGCTGAACTTTTGTTATGAAGGGGAGAGGTGTAGGGATTGTGGCGGGGCCTGGCACCAATTTATAAAATGTATTTTTGTTTTATGTTTTGAACAGGCCTTTTCCAAAGGTGGCAGGTGGGGGGACAGAGGGTCTTGGCTCTGCAGAAATCTGTCCAAAAATAGACCCATGGAAGATATTAAATTCCAGTATGATAAATTTGAACAGGACTAGGTGGGAATAGGAGAAGAGTAGTCCCATTTTGGTAAGCTGGTGGACAGCAGTATTTTAGTCATATAAAAAACACTATATAGTATGGCTGCCCCAACTCTGAGAAGGAAAGAGTTGTAGTATTTCAGATAAATAAATGGCATGGACATGAGCACTGTTGCAAAAACAGTAAGCAGCTTTTGTATATCAGGGTTACAATTAGAGCAGGCAAATGAGGTCAAATTAAAGCATTGATATAGTATTACTTTTAAAGAATTGTATCTAAGGAGGGTACTTCTATTACAAAATGGAAATGGTAGAAGTTGACACGAGTACTGAAAAGTCAAAGGGAAAAATGACACACTTGCACAGACCTAGTAATGGAAATTGAAGTTGTCGAGTATGTAGTAGGCAAAAGGGAGAAAAAGAAGGGCAAAAATAGCTTGTGGGATACCACAAATCAACGTGTGGTTCAAGTAAAGATTTACCAGCTCAGAGTATAATTATGCTGTAATAGCATCAGGGTAAAAGATTGAAAGAGCAGTGACATAGTTTTGTAATTGTAGTATCAGATGGATGTTGGGGTTGGTTCCAGCAGTTCTTTTGTCAAGAGGATGAGGAGCCCTCCATAATGAAACTATGGTAGCTAGTCGGTTTTTTTTTTGTTAGAAAATATGGTTAGAGGGGTAAGATGCCAGTATTGAAGACAGTACTGAGGAAATAATTATAAAGGGGAGCCCTCAAATCTTTCAAACTAGTTTGCCAGCACTTTAAAACTACTCACTTTGGGCTGGGGAGATTAGAGCTACCATATGAAAAAGGGAGCTAAAATTTGAAACAGAGTAAAATAGATGATGGAATTCAAAGTGAGTTCCTAAGAGCATCCCTGTATTGAGTCATTTCATTTCTAAATTCTATAGGGGACAGTAAGGTAGAAAAACTGCCACTAGCTTTCAAAGTGGCGACCAACCTATTTTAACCTAGAGCTTATCTGTGTACCAAGGATCTTAAGTTTACATGTCTTTGTTGTGTGAAAAAAAAAGTGTTTTTGAATATCCTGTCTTTGTGAGAATTTGTGTACATATTTTTGGTGTCAAGTAGCAATAATAGAAAATCCCATATTTGATTTATCATGGTAAGATGACTAAGTGCTGACTAACTTTTAAAGTTTTGAATATGCTTTGTAAATTTGCAGCATTCAGATGTGCCTACTGTTTTTTTCTGAATCCTGCACGAAAAACTCGACCACAAGCCCCACGACTTCAAGAATTTAGTTTTGAAAAGACACAAACTGCAGATTCTCAAAGTATTGTTGGTTCTTCCCAAACTGGTGGAACAAATCTGTCAGAGAATCAATCCAGGAGTGGTAAGTGTCGCATTCTATATCTCCAAAAACTATTTTACTCAGGGTAGATTTCCCTTACATTTTTAAACACGTTAACTTCTACCCATCCATCCCCAAGTTCAGACAGCAAGCTTGCCTAAGCAGGATGCAGGAACACTTGCTAGCTCTGAAGGCTTCAGGAAAGTCTCCTTAGAGGCTATCTGCATCAAATACTCATTCCCATCCAAGAATCCCTATCCAAGTCCATCCAAATCTGGGAAAACTGCCTCAATGCCATAAACCTCCTTCTCAACAGCCTTCACTTGGCCCTCAATACAGCAAAAACAGAACTCATCATTATCTCTCAACCCAACACATCCAAGCTCTGCTTAGCCAATAACCACACTGCTCCTACCACCACGTATCAGCAACACGCACGTAGCCTAGGAGTTATCATAGACAGCCATCTGAACTATAAAATATTAATCAATGCAACCATAAAAGAATCATTCTACAAACTCCAAGTCCTCAAAAAAACTGAAACCGTTACGTCACATAAATGACTTCCGTACAGTCCTGTAAGCCACGATACTCTCTAAAATAGACTACTGTAACTCTCTCCTCTTAGGCCTTCCTGCTTCCTACATCAAGCCCTTGCAAATCCTCCAAAATGCTGCAGCCAGAATACTAACCAACACAAGAAAAACAGACCACATCACCCCCATACTCAAGGAGTTACACTGGCTCCCCATCTCCGCCCGTATCCTATATAAGAGCCTCTCCATTATTCACAAAACTCTACACAACAGCAACCAGGAATGGCTCGATAACGCCATCAGCCTAAACTCCCCAAAGCGACCTACCAGAGCAGCATACAAAGGCACCCTCCACATCCCGCCACACAACTCACATCGCCTCCAATCCACTAAAGAATGTGCATTCTCCATAGCTGGTCCACCCAATGGAACTCCATGCCGCCAGACCTTCGTCTTGAAACTTCCACCCAAAAATTCAAGAGAAAGCTAAAAACCTGGCTGTTCAAACAAGCGTTCCCTGAATAATATCCCTGCCCCCCCAGCTCCATACCACACCTCACCCCTAGTATTCCCTCCCCCCTTCCACCCCCTCTCCCCTCCGCTACATCCCCTTTCGCGCAAATAATTAGTTCAACAAACAGTCCTAAAACCGTGTATATTGTAAATATTACACAAAGTATATAATACTGTATTTATGCTTAAGCAATTAATCGCTATTATCAATGTTTGATCTATATAATCTTCATAATCTCTGCACACCCCCTCCCTATTACTTGCCCCTTTCAATGTAATTTCTCTATTGTTAATGAGTACTGTAAACCGATATGATGTCCCAAACGAATACCAGTATATAAAAAATGTTAAATAATCTATGGCCAGGGCTACCAGAGCAGCACCAAGAACTGTTTTCCTGTTTCTCTCGTGCTCTGAGCACATCAACTTAATGGCGCACTGCAGTAACTTAACTCAGATGGACAGCAGACTTGACCATGTGCCTGCTGTACCATATGCCCACTTACCCTGAACCATGGAGTCTGCATGAAACCATTATTTGTAACCATATTTTGCACTCCTGTACCTGTCATCTTTCTTTAGAAACCAAACGTCAAGTGTATTAAGTATTAATTTTTGTTTTTCTTAATATAGCAAATGCTTCAGGTCTATAACATGGCACTGGTAACAGAGCCTGAGGCAAAGTAAGGGAATTTTGCTGACCTGAGTTGCTAATGATGGAGGATATTGCTGAAGAGTATATTATTGCTGTTGAAAAATTGAGTATAGCAGTAGGTATATAATACCAACCACCTGGCCAAGATGAAGAAACACTGTAAAATGTTAGCTGAAATTAAAAAAAAATACATTTGGCTTCACAGTAATGAAATTTCAATTACCCCAGTATTGATTGGATCAGTGTTTAATTGGGACATGCTATAGAAGTTGTTTCTCAATGCCATAAATGACTATTTCATGGAGTAGCTGGTCCTAGAACCAGTGAATGGGGCAGTTAATCTTGATTCACTCCTCCATTGGAACATACAACCTGGTGCAAGTGGATACTGTGGTATGGTCAATAAGGAATAGCAATCATAAGGCAATCAAATTTAACATAATCACTGGAGGGAGGACATTGAGTAAAACTACTGCAGTAGCATGTAATTTTAAAAAGGGAGACTATTGTGGAATTAAAGTAGAAAGACCCTTTATTTTGTAAGTATTGAGGTCTCCATTTGTAGATCAGCTATATAGAGAATGGTACTGTGGAACATATATTTTGCACAGCTTAGCAAGTCAGTTGTTTACTATAAGCTGCTAAAGTCTTATGATGTGATGGTGAAATTGTGTTGAAATCGAATAAATAAGGTTATTTTGGATTTGCACCATAGTTACAGTGAATATTGCAATGCTTGCTGTTTACTATAATGAAAAACATCAGAAGGTATTGCATTAGTATTGCTACAGACACCCAGAATGAGATGGCCCTCTAAATGGAGAGCCTAAGTACACATTGGGGCGGATTTTCAGAGCCCTGCTCGACTAAATCCGGGCGGATTTAGGCGAGCAGGGCCCTGTGCGCCGGTGAGCCTATTTTACATAGGCCTACCGGCGCGCGCAGAGCCCCGCGACTCGCGTAAGTCCCGGGGTTCTCCGAGGGGGGCGTGTCGGGGGGCGGGCCCGGTCGTCGCGGCGTTTAGGGGGCGTCGGCAGCGTTTTGGGGGCGGGTACGGGGGCGTGGCTACGGCCCGGGGCGGCCCGGGGGCGTGGCCGCGCCCTCCGTACCCACCCCCAGGTCGCGTCCCGGCGCGCAAGAGGCCCGCTGGCGCGCGGAGATTTACGCCTCCCTCTGGGAGGCGTAAATCCCCCGACAAAGGTAAGGGGGGGGCTTAGACAGGGCCAGGTGGGTGGGTTAGGTAGGGGAAGGGAGGGGAAGGTGAGGGGAGGGCAAAAGGAAGTTCCCTCCGAGGCCGCTCCGATTTCGGAGCGGCCTCGGAGGGAACGGGGGTAGGCTGCGCGGCTCGGTGCGCGCCGGCTATACAAAATCAATAGCCTTGCGCGCGCCGATCCAGGTTTTTAGCTTACTTTTGCTTGCGCCTGATGCGCCAGCAAAAGTAAGCCAATTCGCGCTATTTGAAAATCTACCCCATTGCTTTAAAGCATGAAATGGCTGATGAGATCTAAGATGGAGGAAAAAAGGGTGTAGCTTTAGTATTAGGGCATAAGTATACGGGGTAATAAGTGATTGGGTTGGGAATGGTAGACCGGACACACAATTGGTTAGGGGCACAGCAACTGAACATTAGAACATAATTCAAGGAAATACTTAACATTGCAATATGTTGATTGGCTTTGATATGTATTCAATGAAATGTATGACTTGTGTAACTGTAAGTGCTTGGAGATTTCAGAATAGCTTTAGTGGGTTCTGTTCTGATATCTTTCACAATAAAACAAAAGGGAAGTTGTGGTCTAATGTAAAACTGTTCTTTTAAATTACTTAAATTTGAACATAGCCCATTACCATTAGCTGTTCTCCATGAGGAACTGGTACTGGGAGCCCTTATAAAGGGCCCATTTTGGTAATAGAAACAGACATGATAGAAACAAAAATTAAAAGCAGTTACAAAAGTTAAGTTTTGCATAAAGAGTAGAGATGTGCTTTGGGTAAAAATTTCATGTCTGGCTTCATTTAGGGGGGCCCCCCACGGGAATTTCGTTTTTCCCATGGTTTGGAAGTTGGGTTTTTTTTCAGGGGTCCCGATTTTCGGGTTAGTGCGCACTATCGGCAATTTCGTTGACATTGCCTAATTCGGGAAAAACGATTGCACATCCCTAATAAAGAGTAGACATGCTTTAAAAATACCATTTTGAAAGCCCAGATAAAATGTATTCCATGACTTAAAAAAGGTTGAAGGAAAACCAAACTACTGTCAGCATGATTTAAGGATGAGGCAGAGGAGGCAGTTAAAGTTAAAAGGACTTCGTTCAAAAAATGGAAAGTAGACCCAAATAAAAATAGGCAAGAGCATAAGCACAGGCAGATTAGATGTAAAAGAGTGATAAGATGGGCCAAGAGAAAATTTGAGAAGCTTGACAGTGAAGCAAAAACGTTTTCAAGCTTGAGGGACAGAGGGGGAAAAGGGGTGCTCAGGGAGGACAAGTAAACAGAAAAATTAAGAGTTTTTACTCTCTTTTCCGAGGAGGATGTTGGGAAGATATCCACACTTGAACTGTTCTTTATTGGTGGAGATTCTTAGGAAATAAAATGACATTGGAGGGTGTAATAGATTAGACTGACAAACTAAAGAGTAATTAATCACAGGACCAGATGGCATCCATCCAAGTGTTTTAAAATTACTAGTAACAGGTTAGGATTTCATGTTTTAGTTATCTGTTGTAACCTTCATTTAAAACTGCTACAATACCTGAAGACTGGAAGGTGGCCAATATGACATATCTTTAAAAAGGCTCTGGTGGTGATCCAGGAAACTATAGACCAGTGAGCTCGACATCTGTGCTGGGCAAAATTGTAGAAGCCATTCTTAAAAACAAAATTACTGGGACTCCAAGATGGCCACAGTTTAAGAAATTCTGCAAAGAGAGCTCCCGCTGTTTTCTTGTTTTTGGAAATTTCTTCGAAGTGAAATGCCTCATACCAAAAGGAAGGCAAGGCTAAGAGGAGTAACAAGCTCACCCTCTTTGGATCCTTCTCATCGAGGGTTTTCTTGTGTAGAATTTAGCAGAGATGCTGGGAGGTATGGTCGCTGAGGGGCTGGTGGGAGAGCGAACACCATCCCCCTTGACCCCTGATATCACGCTAAACCCTGGTGCACCGAGCAAGCCTTCCCCTCTGTATTATGATGATTCGATCAACCCATCTGCAGCGATACACCCTGGAAGCGAATGAGATTCAGAGGCAGAACGACGGGCTGAGGTCTTTGAGGGGAGACCTTGGAGATTCAGGCAGTGGAAGGGATAATGCCTGGGAGAACTGGAGGAGGCATGGATCTATCTGCCCCACAGGCCATGTATCCCACAGTTTTTTCAACAATGCAAGGTACGGATTCGGGTACAGGTGGGTGTGGCCCACCTTCACACTCTTCAGAGTTAAATGCTCTGAAGAATGGACTTAAATTACAGCGTCCACCAGTTATGTCTCTTGAAGGAATATGGACAGTTCTAAAATCTTGCGAAGTTTTCCACATCCCTCACCTACGTAAGGATCTGGAGAGTATTTGAAGCCTGGTGCGACACTCATGGCACCAATCCACATGCGACCACTATCGCTATTGTTCTGGATTTCCTGCAGGATGGGCTTCAGAAGGGTCTCTCCCTAAGCTCCATCAAGGTTCAGGTGGCTGCGCTGTCCTGCTACGGTCCCAGGAGGGATGGCAAGACCATTGCCACGCATCCAGATGTTTCTCGCTTCCTGAAAGGAGTCAAGCACATTTGTCCGCCACTGAAGTGGCCAGTGCCTCTGTGGAACCTCAACCTAGTTTTGGATTTCCTCGCGGGATCCACCTTCAGACCCCTTCAGGGCCTGTCTCTCTGTTCTCTAACTTTGAAGATGGTGTTCTTGCTGGCGGTGTGTTCAGCACGCCGCATCTCAGAGCTACAAGCGTTGTCCTGCCGTGATCCCTTTCTCAGAATCACTCCTGAGGCGATCCATCTTCGCACGGTTCCCTCCTTTCTACCTAAAGTGGTCTCACAATTTCACCTCAACCAAACCATATCCTTGCCTACCACGGCGGGTTTGAAGAAATCTGAAGAAGGGCGTTTACTACGCCATCTCGACATCGGCAGATTGCTGCCCAGGTATCTGGAAATGACACAAGAAGTACGAAAGACGGACCATCTGTTCGTCCTGCACAGCGGAAAGAAACAAGGTGAAGCGGCCTCTCGGCCCACCATCGCCCGCTGGATTAAAGAAGTTATCAGAGCAGCTTACGTAGAGGCCGGGAAGTCACCGCCTCTACAAGTCGAGGCTCATTCTACCAGAGCACAAGCAGCATCTTGGGCAGAATCCAGGATGCTGTCGCCTGCAGAAATATGTAAAGCGGCGACATGGTCCTCCCTCCATTCCTTCTCCAGGTTCTACCAACTGGATGTCCAGGCCAGGGAGGACACAGTATTTGCGAGGGCAGTCCTACACGGTCCTCAGGCAGCCTCCTGCCCAGGCTGGGAGTAAAGCTTTTGTACATCCCATTTGTTCTGAGTCCATCTGGCTACACGCTAGGAAATGTTGAGATTACTTACCTGATAATCTCCTTTTCCTTAGTGTAGTCAGCATCCCGCCCGGCTGCCAGTATACATGGGTTTCACCGATTCCAGGTAGGCCATGTCATTTTCCTACATAAGAGCGTCCCCTTTGCCAGGTGTCAACACCTTCCGGTTGTGAATGCTGGTGGTCTCCAGCTCCTATCAATCGGTCAGGGGAATCCTGTTTCACTAATTTCATTGATCGTCAGTACACATACATCCATAACAGCTTTTGCAAGGAAGATTACTGAGTTGCTACACTTCCTGTGGGGGTATATATACCCGTGCTAACGTCAGATCCGTCTCCAACTGCTAGCACGAGCATACTATACCCATTTGTTCTGAGTCCATCTGTCTACACTAAGGAAAAGGAGATTATCAGGTAAGTAATCTCAACAATAGTTCTTTAGGTGCGGTGGTATAACATTTCGTTTTTTCCTACTTTTATTCTAATAATTCCTAACATTGTTTGCTTTTTTGCCCACTGCTGCTTCACACTGAGCAGAGGATTTCAAAGTAGTATTCACAATGATGCCCATATCCTTTCTCCTGTGAGGTAATGCCTAATATGGAACCTAATCTCATGTAACTACAGTGTGGATTACTTCTCCCTATGTGCATAGCTTTGTACTTATCCACATTAAATTTCATCTGTCATTTGGATGTACAATCTGTCTTGCAAGGTCATCCTGCAATTTCTTACAATCCACTTGTGATTTTACTACTTGGAATAATTTTGTCTGCAAATCACTCATTGTTCCCTTTCCCAGATCACTTATAAATATATTAAAAAGCACTGGTCCCAGTATGAGGCATGCCACTGTTTACCTTTTCTCCACTAAGAAAACTGATCATTTATTCCTACTGTTTCCTTTTACCCAGTTTGCAATCCATAATAGATCATTGCCTCCTATCCTGTGACTTTTTATTTTTCTCAGGAGTTTTTCATGTAGGACTTTATTTATAAAACGTATAACCTGCTGATCCACAAATCTCAGTGGGGAACAAATTAGCATACATATATCCATGTAGCAAATAAACTACATAAACAGTATAAAAATGTTGCCTCGTACAGTGCCAACCTAAGCCGAAGCCCATAACAACTATCCCATCATCCCAACCGGAAATTCTCTAAACTCCCCAAAGAGAGCTACTAAATAGCAAAAGGCCAAAGAGAGCAGATGCGTCTTCAATTGTTTCCTAAACTTTAACAAGTCAACTTCAGTTTTAAGGACTCAGGAAATTCATTCCAGAAAATGTTCCTGTGATTCTTTTAGTCTTATCTTATGCAACATCAGATGTCATCTGAAAATCCAAATGTCATAGCCACTGAATCATCATTACAAACATTTTTAACCCCCTTAAAAAAAAAAGTAGCAGCTTGGTGAGGCAAGACTTCCTTTTTGTAAATCCATGCTGGCTGTATCCTATTAAACTGTGGCCTTTCTCTATATTCTGTGATTTTATTCTTCAGAATATTTTCTATGATTTTTCCTGGCATGGCAGTCGGGCTCACTGGTCTATAGTTTCCGGATCACCCCTTAAGCCCTTTTTAAAAATAATTTTTATTAAAGACCATATTAAAACAAAAATACTTGTAGCATTTGTCTTGGCATACAAAAAGAATAATAGTATATCATTTGTACAATGTAAGTAAACAGAATAGCAATACCAATCAGAAATCCAGGATTGCCTTTAAGATAGAGACAGACAATATCTGTCCTCTCCTGCCTACCCATTCCCCCTACCCTTCAAACATCAATCTAGAAACAAATCATCAGGTGAATGAGGCCGGAGATCAGCTTGGAATAGAACCATAAAAGTATTCAAGTATCTATTTCCTAAATAAAGGAATACCAATAAAAAATCCATGGACATATAACCCATAAAAGCAAAACATAATTACTGGACCCCAAGTCCCTCTCTGATAAGGAATTGAGCCATTTTCCATAAGAAGACAGTTCTATTAAATTTTGTTAAAATGTGACCCTAAAACAGAGGTTCCCAAACCTGTCTTATAGGACATCATCCAGTCGGGTTTTCAGGATATCCACAATGAATATTCATGAGATAAAATTTACATACTATGGAAGCAGTGCATGCAAATTTACCTCATGCATATTCATTATGGATATCCTGAAAACCCAACTGGCTGGGGGTCCTCCAGAAAAGGTTTGGGAACTACTGCCCTAAAAGAAAGGCATTAAAATAGTATAAATGCCAACACAGTTGCAATGTGCTGAATACTATTACTAATGGAAAGGTTAAATTTAATTTAAACCTTTTTTAGTGATTTAAATTCTATTTTGTAATAACAGTAGATACCATTTGAAGCAGGTGCTCTTAGAAAACTGCCCTTACTAAATTATTGTATGCGCTTGCCTTTGACTCTGAACATCTGTCAGTGTGGGCAGTTATTTTATAGTATATTTTCAATTACGAAAATATATGGGCAGTAGAAACTGAACCCTAAAACCTAAGACTGATAACTGGGCTTTATTTGAAACATTCTTTAACCATACTGACTATAATTTTCTTCCTTGACCATTTAAATATATTTTAACCTCAGGACAAAATATTCTGTCATAACAGTTTGTGGCAACAGTATTATTTCATAAATGAAAAATTAGAGTATTTGTTAACCAAGAAGCTAACCGTCCATGGGCAAATGGTCCTAGTGACCATTTGCCCATGAGTTCCCCTTACCCCCTAGAATTCTGTGGCATTTCAGATGAGATTTTTGCAGGGTTTAAATTGAAGAGATGATGGAACATCTAACCATGTGTAACTTTTTTATTCCTATATCATCCTCTGTCAGGAGTTTCTTTTCTTTCCTATTTTTCCCCTCCTCCTTGTCCCCCTGTCTTATACTTCCCAGCTCAAACATGCATAAGCTCATGCATATCCTCGTGGTGGGAGGAGGGTGTCCTGCCGCATTGCAGGTCTTTTCTACCCCCTCTATTACTTCGGGAGGGGTCCTGCCACGTTGGCATGCCAAGCCGAATGTTAGGGAGTGTCTAGCACTGTCCCAGGCTGCTCCCCCCTTTCCTTCCAAAGCGGGCTATTGCTTGCTTGTGTCCCTGACACTTGCTTAGGATCTTAAGTCATATTGTCTCTTCTGTCTGGTTTCTTTATTTGCACAGGACTGGCAAACAGGCACATCTGATAAGGCATCCTGTACTGCTTTAGAACAAGACCTCTAGTTTCCACTAATGCAAGGCAGTTTAAAGTTCACCTGGGTAAAAGTCCTTCTCTTGCTATAGCAGGGTCTTGGCCTGTCAGAATTTATCCTGTACATGGCTATTATAATTCATAATTGGTGCACCATTGGTAAACAGGAAATATCGCCCAACACTTTACTTCTAAGCCCTCCAATCATAAGAGCCCTTACACCAACAGGGTTGTTGGCAGAAGGTTTGCGCTTAGACACCAGATCCCACATATTCTCTGGTACCTCTTCAATAGGCCTCCAATTCAAGGACAAGAGTCTATTCTAGACTCAGAAGATGATATTCCTCCACCCTGTCCAGGTCAGGACATATCAGCTGAGCTGATGAAAACTCCTTTACCTCTTTGGCTAAAGTGAGAGAAAGAGCTCTCTATTCTCTCATCTCCAGTACTTCAAGCAATCTCCCACAAGAAATTGAATACACTATCAGAATCCCATTATAAGGTTATTCACTCAGTTCACTTGCAGCAGATTCCAGCCATTCAGAGATCATACACCAGAACTATTCCCTTCTGAGGGACACCCCTCCCCCCAAGTCACTGTCTTTATCACTGAGGTCCTGGGTTAGTGTTCCCACATCCTTAAATTCAGAAGAGAGCTTGATGGGAATTTCCTCTGACCTCACTACCAGTACTGCCAGAGCATTGCTGTCCTTTGGAAGACTGTTCCTTCTCGGAATTCTTCAATAAACTGGGGAAAGTGCTTGAAGTAAATGTGCATAAAGATCCTTGCACAGAAATCTTTGGTCTCCAAATTTCAGACATGCCAGCAGAACCGGCAGCTATCCCAGTTCACAATATCCTACCACAGCTACAGATGAGAATGTGGGAAAACCCCATTCCTTTGCCCCAACTGCAAGAAAGTTGGTCCTCAAAAAATAGTGTACAGAAATTGCTAAGTTTTGAATTAGTTCAATTACCTCATCAATCACTGAATCCACCTTGAAAAGAGCAAAGCAAACATGAGAATTTATTCTAATATACCAAGAAAGAAGGATCCCAGGTTACTCAGTGGTGTTAGCATGGATCTCTGAAACACTCTTCCTAAGCGCACAGATTTCTTCTCACCAATTTTGCATGGTGCAATACGTGCACATTTGTATACAAAAGCTAAAACCCTTTCTTCAGCCTACTGAAGGGCAGGAATTATCCACAATCACTTCTCAATGCTGAAGAATGCATATGCCATCTTCTCAGATTGGTCTATGAATCGTTTGATACTATATGACGTACCTTTACAGCTTCTATTGGAGCATGACACATGGCATGGCTGAGAGCCAGTAACCTATGCGACTACGGTCATGACAAATTGGCAGATGTTCCTTGTTTGGGGGAACACCTCTTTGGAGAGAAGTTCAGATAAAACAACAAAATGTTGCAGTCCAGTTTCTTTTCACAGGATTTGACCAACCATCTTCAAGAAATTCTCCTTGTATGTTTTTAAGAGGCTGTACTTCCAGAGATGCCCCTTCTATCCTTTTCAAAGCTATCTGCTTCCGCCTCTTCTCCCTTAACTTGTGGCTCGCACTCAACTGTGTTGGTGTCATCAGCCTAATGCAACACAAGTCCAGTCCCAGCCTAGGCACAGTTTTTCTTTTTAAAAGTCCATCAACTGCCCTCTCCGGTTGGGGAAGAATCCAGGCCTTTTAAAAAGTGATAGAAAATAAAGGATTGATTTGGTTCTCAAGATTATGGAAATCAGGATACCATGTTAATCATCCAATCATGAAACAATCAGAATTCTCTTATTAAATTTACAAAAGACAGAACTAATGTGTTTTTCTTGAGAGCCTGACTTTTTAGCACAAAATCTTAAATTCTCTATTATGGGTGTAACACTGCAATTTAAGGATGATCATAATCTGGGCTTCCTGTTTGATTCGAATCTTTCATTTAAATTGCAAATTTTTCAGATTTTAAGGCTATTTGAAATTAAGAATGCTTTGCTATTTGAAATATATTTTAGAGAAGATTTCCATATCATTGTAAGGCTTTTATACTTATGGTAATAAGCTAATGCAACTCCCTATGTGCTGGACTTCCTCAATCAACTTTGTGTACATTACAGATCCTACAAAACTCTGTTGATAGTCTGATTGTAGGCAGATGCCCTTGGAATCATGCTATGCCAATTCTAAAAGAGCTTATCCTTCATGATTTTTAAAATAATGAAACAAAGACCCAGATTACCTTTCATATCTATTGAAATTGTATCAACTGTGTCTAACATGTTTCACAAGGAAAATTCCTTTTACATGTTGTCCATTAAATTAGCATGACTTTTGAGATATGCCAACAGTCTTTTTTTTTGCTTGTAGTCCATCTTTATGGAATGTTTGTTGGACTCCCTTAGGGCTCAACATGATATAAAAGGTTTTTGCAAGCATCTAAAGACATTGCTGTTTCAAGCAGCTTTTGCCCAATTTATTTTATTGTATTCTATTTTATTGAAGGTATATTGTAATCTGCCTAGCATGTTTTTTCGTATAGGTGGAATAGAAATATTTTTAAAATACAGTTTATGTATCTCTTTGCTACATCTGTTCCTCATTGTTCAGCTTTCAATCCGAATACGTCTCACTTAATACAGGTTCAGCTGGAAGTTTTTTTTTTTTTATTTATTTACGATTTTTATATACCGATGTTCATCTCAAAAAGAGATCACATCGGTTTACAATAAGGTGCAATAGGTAATTCACTATCCCCTAAAAGGGCTTACAGTCTAAAATGTTTGTACCTGAGGCTAAGAGATTACAAAAATAAAATCATCAAAAATCAAATGAATCACTTTTTCAGCAGTGGGTAATAGAGCTGATCCCTGCTTTCCAGCATTGGCAGGGAATTCTACTCTTGTTACTTCCTCATCCCCATTCTGGATCTTAGCTTGAGCAAGCATTTAGTCTGAGAGAAATTCAAAATGAATTCCTTCAGCACAATTCTTCCCTTCATCCAGAAAGGGGAATAGATGTGTGCTCTTGACTGAAAGATACATATACCCATCTATTCCACTCTCTGGCATGACTTCACTTCAGAGTGAACTCTTCCAATTATCAATACAAAGTATTCCCCTTTGTGCTGTCAGCAGCCCCGAGGCTCTTCACCAAATGCCTGGTGGTAGTAGTAGCATACCAAGGAATCCAAATCTTCCCATACCTGGACGATTATCTAGTCACAGCCATTTCCTAGGAGGGAGTGTTAATCTCCCTGCAAAAATCAATCTGTTACAGAAGTGGGTTTTCTGGTGAACTTCGAGAAGTCAAATCTAGTGCCACTCAAAACTCAATTTATTGGGGCATGGATAGATTTAACTTCAGAAGACAGCTTTTCTTCTGCCAGAATGGGTGAACACTAAGATCACACATTAAATTGTTGAACTCACAGAGCTTGACAACCAGAGAGGTGTCTTAGTTTTGGATCATATGGTGGTGACCATTCATCCACCACCTGCAGTCTGCTAGTGGGACCGCATCTGCCACCTCCATGTCTGCCAATGGGAACTAGGTCACTCAATCCTTGCATTTAGAGTGCAAGTAAAAAAAAATCAAAAAAAAAATCAAGAGTTGTGCTAGTGGCTAATCCCTCTTATTCTTCAAGGAGCAGCTCAACTTGAATGCTCCCACAAAAGATTTGGGTGTCCACACTGGATCTTTTTGAACCCAAGGAGCTTAGTATTTTCTAGAAAAACATTTTCAAATCAACTTGCTAGAACGAAGAGCAATCAGATATGCGCTGTCAAGTTTCATGCACCTTCTATAAGGGAGAAGCATTCTAATTCAAACCAACAATCAAGTGACTTATGTTCAGTCTGAACATGGAGGGAGGTACAGAGTTATAGACACTACCAAGAAGCGTCTTGCAAACATTAAGCTGTCCTGAAAACCACTTATTTCCTTGGGATCTTCAACACACAACTCCAGCAATCAACTTATTTGTGTCAAAACAAAATAGGAAACTGGAGAAATTTTTTGCTCCATTCTACCACTCAGGTCAGCTCAAGATACATTTCTACTCAACTGGAATGTGGATTTCATTTATGCTTTTCCACCAGTTCCACCAATAGCCAGAACAGTGAAAAATGTGCTAAAGCATCGAGCTTGACTGACCCTCATAGCCCCACTGTGGCCCAGACAGATTTGGTTTGCATATATCATACAGTTTTTCAGTAGTCCTCAGATTTATTTGGGAACAAACCTAACCTTACTAACTCAAAAGTCTCTTCCATTCAAATCCTCCAACCCTCAACCTGACAGCCTGGATGTTGAGCACTTGGCAAATGCAGATCTCTTTATCCAGAGAGATTGAAGACACACTAGTGTCTGCCAGCAAGCCATCAATGAGCAGAGCCTATGGCTTTAAGTGGCAAAGATTCTCCATGTTCTGTCAACATAATGCCTTGGACCCATTCTCATGTGGCCCCCAAACATTTGCCTACCTACTCTTTCAGAGTCAGATCTGGCCACATCGTCAGAGTACATCTCAGTCCCATAACAACTTACCATATTCATGTTGACAGTAAGCCTATATCAACACATCTGCTGGTATCAAGGTTTATGAAAAGCTTATGGCAAATTAAACAGCAGGAACAAACTACTTGTGCCATGGTTTCTGAATGTTCTCTCAATTAATGAAGCTCCCCTTTGAACTCTTAGTCAGCTTCTCAAGTTCTTAATGTGGAAAGTAGAATTTCTTGGAGCAATAACAGCCAGAAGAGTCAGCGGACTTTAGGCATTAGTTTATTTTATATAATATATGCAATTTTTCCACAACAGGTGATCCTCCCCCTCCTTCAACCAATGTTTCTTTGAAAGTTGTATTAGTTTTCCTTATTAATCAGGCCATCATATTACTTACATTCTTCCTGAGACACACGCTAATAAAGATGAGCCCTTCATACTCTAGACTGCAAAAGGGCCTTAGCCTATTACAAAAGAAGAACTCAGCCTCCTAGTTAGGTTTTGCAACATTTTGTATCCTATGATCCTAACAGACTAGACATAGCAGTCACCAAACATACATTGTCTAATTGAATAGCAGACTACATTCAGAACTACTACACATCTGCAGGCTTACAAATTAAACTCCATTAAAGCTCATCAAGTTAGAGCTAAGGCCTTATTCCTTGCTCATCTGTGAGTAGTACCTCTCAAAGATATCTGCAAAGCTGCAACTTGGTCATCCGTACACACCTTTGTCCCGGTGCTGTCTGGACAACTTCTCAAGAAGTGACAAATTCGGGCAAGCTATTGGCTTGACCTGTGCACTCTAGTCTACTCTCCATGGTAGGATCGGGGTTGCTTACTTGGTAAACACCTTGCTTTATCCCTCAGCTTGGGACTTGCCATATGTTATGGCTAATTCAGCCCTGCATATAGTTTTACTTACTATAAACTGTGATTTCCATAGATTGCTGGATGAGTTAGCCATGCTAAATGCCTGACTCCCTGGAGAGTTGACTAAGTCCATTTAGCTTTAATATAGACTGAGGCGGCTCACAAGGCACATGCCCACATGGGAGTCCTCACACATGCTCAGCAGAGCTAAAAGCTCTATTAGCTAGGGGAGAGATGGGTCTATTCAGTGCCACCAGAAGACATCACCTACATGTCATGGAAAATTCATCCTGATTTCTATGGAAAACACTATTTATTTAATTTATTTATTTAAAGGCTTTTTTATACCAATGTTCATGTAATAGTACATATTACGTCAGTTTACATAGAACAAAAGTCAGAAAATACATTGAACATGATACATATAACAAGGCGAGCGTAATAAGAATTATAGATATCGCTAAACCAAAAAACTTAGATATACATCAACTGTGTTAAATATGTGTGATACAAATAACAGGGCGAAGATAGAATTATCAATGAACTTAGTATTGCATCAAATGTAATAAACACAGTTGTAAGACCAATGTGAGCCCATAGGCATAGACCTGATGAACAGTTGAACAAAAAGAGGGCATTTGCCTCAGCAAATTTTCTACCCCAGGACCAAGGTCTGGGAGAAGACTAGCTCAGGAAGGAGAAGAAAGAGGAAAATGACTAGACTAAGCTAAGGTGAAGAGATTATTGAATCCTTTAAGTGAAGGCTTGAATGAAAAGCCAAGTCTTCAGCTTTTTCTTAAATGTTTGCTTGCAAGGTTCTAGTCGAAGGTCCGTGGGGAGGGCGTTCCAATGTGTGGGACCAGTGGTTAAGAGTGCACGTTTCTTGAGCAATGACTTGGCTGGAGGTGCATAGAGTGTGCCTAAATAGTTGGTTCTGATTGGTCTAAATGATGTGTGATGACGAAGAGGGCAGTTTAGATCCAAGGTAGTTTGGGAGTGAATGGTCTTGTGGGTTATGGTTAGGACTTTATACAGGATTCTTGATTTAATGGGGAGCCAATGTAGGTCCTTGAGGATTGGCGAGATGTGTTCTCCTCTACTGGAATTGGTTAGGATCCTGGCCGCGGAGTTCTGTACCATTTGTAGTGGTTTTGTGGTGATAACTGGAAGGCCAATTAGCAGGGAGTTGCGGTAATCTATTTTTGAGAATAATATTGCTTGGAGAACTGTTCGAAAGTCCTGAAAATGGAGGAGAGGTTTCAGCTTTTTTAGTATGTGAAGTTTATAAAAACATTCTTTTGTGGTGGTATTGACAAATTTTTTTTAGGTTCAGCCTGTTGTCAATTACGCTGAGGTCTCTTGTGTGTGGAGGAGGTCATTTGGGGAGTGCTGAGGTTGCTGATTGTCTGGGCGTTTTCATCCTGAGTGATGAACATAAGTTCGGTTTTAGAGGTGTTTAGTACTAAGTTAAGACTGGTGAGGAGGGTGTTTATGCACTATAGACAGTAATTCCAGAAATTGAGGGTGTTTGAGATTGATTCTGTGACTGGTATCAGAATCTGGACGTCATCGGCATAGATGAAGTGCGTGACCTTTAGACTTGTGAGATGTTGACATAGGGGGATTAGATAGATGTTAAATAAGGTGGGTGAGAGGGAAGAACCTTGAGGAACTCAGTGTGGACTGGACTGGGAGAGAGTCTTTGTTACTTATTCTAACCTTGAAGCTCCTATTGTCAAGGAATGACTTGAACCAGTCAAGGGCTGTTCCTGAAATACCTATGTCTGAGAGCCGCTTGATGAGGATGGAGTGCTTCACTGTGTCAAATGCTGCAGATATATCGAAGTGCCAAGAGGTAGGGGGTCTTTTTCTCAAGGCCTGTGAGGACTCTGTCAGCGAGATTAGAAGGGTATTTATGGTAAGCAAACTTGTTGTTTCTGCTACAGAAATGGCCATTTCTGGACTAGCAAAGGCATTCTGATTAGGAATTTGTGGCTTTGTGAGGACCAGCATTTATTAATTTATTTTAAAAATTACTGGTTTTAAGTTTTGAAGCATTTCTGGTTTTGAATTTTTTAAACTACTTTTGATACTTATTTCTTTGGATTATAAGTACACTTGCAGGCCAGGCTTCCTAAAGATTACAAACAGAAGTTCACAGCCCTTGCCAAAGTGCCCTTAATTCCTTATACAAAACGAAAAATAAAATTGCAGGAAATAATCTGTTGTCTTGGATGTGACTGCCTCCTCTTTTCTATGTATAATTATTTATGCCCCCCATCACTAATCCCAATTTCCTTCTCACATTTGTAAGACAACTGTCAGCATCATTAATTGAAAAAATCTTCATTGGATGGATAAGGCCACAGCATAGGTCAATTGCATACAATTATTCAAATAGTGAACATCAGTTACTAAACACATTCTCAATCCTTAGGAATGACTATACCCTTGCCTGTTGCATTTCCACTCACAGAATGCTCAGTAATATGCTACAGCAATGTAGCGCCATTAGGGATACAAGGCCGTTGAAGCCTTACTCCTAAGATTATCCTGCACTTCAATCTTTGACTACTGCTGAAATTTTCTGCGGTGCCACGATATCCTGGTCCACAAAAGAGCAGGAGTTACTTATTAAGCATACCATCACAATTTGGGTGGTGTACAGGCCAATCCTGGCAGTCAGAGGACTTTATAATCAACTCATCTCACTATTACCCACTGATTTTAATAAGAGCAGGAATACCAAGATATTTTGTATTTTCTGCCTGGCCCGCTTCCAAACATTGTACTTGCCATAAAAACCAGGACGTGCCCAACCCTGTCACAAGCCCATGGTAGCAATACCTTGCTTGCTGTGGGCTCCCCACCAACCCAGCTGCAGCCATATTAAAACATCATTGATACTGCTTGTAGCTATAAAGGCCACCTAGGCCCCTGTTCAACTTGATATAGCAATAATATTGCTGTAACCACACTGAGGTTGATATTTAAAAGCCATTTAGAGGGATAATTGAAAAGTATCTGTCCAAATGGCCAACTGGCGATATTAAAAGCCATATGTAGCTAAATAGAGAATTTAGCCACATAAATTGGGAGCAGATGGGAGGCAATTCAGAGAGGAGCAGAGTTAGCCACATAAATTGTGCAGCTATCTCCATTGTTCACTGTTAGCTGCTTAACTTATGTGGCTAACTCTGGTCGTGCTGTAGGGCTGTCCTAAAGTTAAGATAGCTGGGTATGTTCAGTGGCATGCCCGTGCTGTTGAATATACCCTGCTGTTTAGCCAGATATGTTTATCCAGCTCATTAGCAGAGCTGTTCAGCAGCTGAATGTTGGTCTTGCTGTTAGTGCTGTTGAGATGATAAATCCTCATTGAAAACTGGAGAAGGGTATTGTTGATTGCCATCAACATATGCAATTGTTCCCATTTAGTAACTATAATGTATGCTATATATTGCCAACTCTTCAATGTTTTGTGGAAGTTTCTACCCACCTTCAACTGGGAAGTTTGCATGTTGAATTTAGCTGCTCACATAATGAAACTGTACAGCACATTTCCAATTATAATGCCCCCCACCCCCAGGGAATTGGGAAACCATGACAGAGACTGGCTGCTTTTTATGTGGAAGAAACAAAAGCAAGACCGATGCCTTGGAAAGAAGATTTATTCAATAGAACAGAACCCGCCCGCCTCTGGCCAAGTTTCACCCTTTCGGCCAGAGCTGGGTGGGTTCTGTTCTATTGAATAAATCTTCTTTCCAAGGCATCGGTCTTGTTTTTGTTTCTTTCACATCCGTGGCTACTCTAGACAGACTACAGCTTGCTTTGTGGGTCCTGCTTTTTATGTGGGCTAGTGGTGCAACTAAGGCTTACGTTTAGAGACAACTGACAAAACAAAGCAGTAATAACTAGCAATATGGGGTAGGGCACAAACAATGACAATGCTACAAGGGAGTCCAGCTTTGTGCTTATCGGAAAGTACTGCCACAGGGGGGGAAAGACACATCAGCATAGCAATGCACCAAATGTAAAATCAGCCTTGTCCCAACCCACTATTGCCTGATAGGACAAGGGTGCATTTGACCCAGGATTCCTGGCCAATAGCCCTCTGGCCAATAGCCCCCTATTGAACTGCAGTATGCCCCTAGGTCAAAGGCAGATCTTTATCAGCTATGTATGTTGTGAGCTGATTGTGCCTAAATTTTTGTGATGTGCAATAATACAATTCCCAAAAAGCAGAGTGACTAGTCTGAGATACATAAAATGCCCTTCCCTAAATGTCCATACCCCTTGTAAACACCAAAGGGGAGATATGCACAGGCCCCACTATAATTATGCCTCATTCCTAATATATCCCGCCTGAAGGTGGCCACATGAAGAATAGGTACTGCAAGTTTGTTTTATTTGCCCCTTCTGGGGCCATGCAAACCAGCCCAGAATCACTGGCCAATCAGCCTTCTACACTAAACATTCATACACCCCAGCATTCTCCCTTGCAGTTCAGGAGCCCTCTACCTTGAAACAAGAACAAGCCATTTGATTTTAATTACCCATCAGGGGCCACCAGCCTGTGTAGAGTACATACCAGGTTGATCGATCCCAGCCAGGCCAACCAAGTGCACAATGAGGCTGAGGTCCACCGTCTGTAACCCTGCTCATCTGCAAGGGGAGGGGTAGAGGTGGTGGCATGCCCACACACACCTCGATGCCTTACTAAAGGGTAGCCCCACACTTTTTTTTTTTTTAAATAATTGTAACACAGGCGTTCCATCAAGGCAAACACAGTAGGGTTGTCCTGCACAAGACCAAGCATTCTGATTGCACGCATGGAAGGTTGCCTGCTCAACACTTTCCTTATATAATTTTATTGCCGCTTGATACCTCCTCTTTATGCTACCACATGGCTGAGAAGGTCCCAAACAGGACCCACACCTGCCCAGCTCCAGCAGTGGGGGTTGGGCTGCATGGCAGCAGCTCATGAGAAAAATGGGCTGAACTTCCCTGGCCCAGCTCTGCCACACAGCTATAGCAAACTTTGGGAGTGCCTCAAAGCTGCCACCAGAGGCACCACAGTAGCTACCTCTTTCTTTGCACCTGACAAAAGCAGCCAAATCCACTGGAGTCCATAGCTGACCATGGCCAGGCCATTGAAGCAGCAAGATGCCTCCAACAATCCACTCAAGGCGTAGCAGGGTAGCCCTTGACTAGGGCACCAGAGAGGCAAAGGGATGCAATGCACCATGGCTATGACACCAGGCCACACCAGCAAACCCCAACAGTGATTGGGCCACCCCTGCTTGCCAGCACCCATACTAAACATCTATGTCCCCAAATTGGCTGATCCCCCACCTTGCCCAAAAAGAGTTCCAGCATTACCCAGGATGGAGATCATGATCAAGAGGTATCGTGCCATAGTGCATGGGTTCTGTCAGCCTGACTGCTGTGGACTGGGGGGGAGGAATTTGGAGAGCACCATTTGCTGATTGGCCCTGTCTCTGCTCTGCTTTAGGACAAGGGTGTTCAAACCGGTCCTATAGGTCCCCCCAGCCAGTTGGGTTTTCAGGATATCCCTAATTAATATACATGACATTTATTTACATGCACTACCTCCTGTGTATGCAAATATTTCTCATTAGGGGTATTCTGAAAACCCAACTGGCTGGGGTGGCACCCCTGTTCTAGGAGCCACGATGCCCCTACGAGCCGAATGATCTCACTGCCAAGGACTCCTTCGCCCAACATGGCGAGCAGCCTGCATCCTCTGGAACACCAGCCTCCACCTTTTTTTAAATTTATTTTTTAAACAAACCTGTGTTGGGAGTGGCTGCCAGCAGTGGGGGCCCTTTCCCAGCTGATGAAGGGACTGGAAACTGCAAACCTCACCCCACACTGACCCCTTTCTATTGTACAAGATAGAATCTCAGCCTGCACTGGTCCTTGGAAGCATGCGCAGGAACCAGAGAGCAAGGAGGTAAGCATCTACCAAAAAAAAACCAAAAAAACTCCGAAAGAGGTTGGTGAGTGGGTCAGCCCACCTTTAAATTGTGCTTGCTGGCCCACCCCCAGCCCTGACCCCTCCCTGGCTCTGGAGGCAGACATCTCCCCGGCTGTGGCCTCCTCCCTTTAGCTGGGGATGGGTGGGCTCCTTTGTCAAATTGATCTTGTGATATTGTTAGTTAAATAGTATTTGCAAACACTTCACCCAGTGGAAAAACAGTTTGTATAACTGTAAAGCTGCTACAAGGCTAGCTGAAATGTTTAATCATTGCTGGCAAAAATCACCTCCCTTACACCCATGCCTCTGATTTGACAAATGCATAATTGTTACGTTAAACCTAATCAGTCCAGATTGAAGCTTCTTTGGAAATAACACAAAGTAAATATATAATTGTCCCAGCAGGATAGACTTACCCCAACCTCATAGAAAATGTCAGCCCCTGATATAAACATATTTTTCCTTGCAATTTAATTTAAGAATTTGTGTAAGGAATTATTTAAGGATGTTTTGGATTTTTGTTTCTTACATATAACATCCCTTTTGGTTGCCATTTGTATGTATCATATAATGGCAACATGTAAAGGGAATACTGAGTGCAAACATACTAGCTATAAGGAGATGCTATTGTCTGTAGATCCTGACCTACTGCAATGACTAGGCTGGATGGGATGAGGTAGGCCAAACTAGGAGAAAAATCTTGGGTGGTTATGAATGAAGGCTCATGGTTCTATTTATGACTCAACTTGAAAGCCCAAAAAAGCAGGAGGAAACTCCAGCACCCAAACTCTCTTTGCCCCCCCCCCACCAACGCTTTGTGCAAACTCCTTGCTCTGATGTATATTCTCCACAAAGCCTATTTGCTGATGCATTTTCTTTTGACATTTACACCCTATGTATGTTAACATAGCTAGCTTAAATGTTTTTAAGATATCTGTTCTTCAGAGGTTTTCATCTAGAAAGATCTGCATATATTCCCTAGCTGGTATATAACCATAAATCTTCTTTTAATTTGAACTGCTATTCCCCTCCCCCCACCCTCACTTCTTTCATTAAGAACAATCTCCATGCTGTTGAGCATTTTCTTTTGAATTCACTATTGAATTGTTACCATGTGGCAGCTGTTTTGCACCCAGTCCATCTGGAGAATCTTACCTAGCCTTCCCATTCTCTCCACTTTACTTCTGATATCAAAAGATATCTAGTAAATTGACTAATTCTGTTTACATCAGTACCAAAAAGACTAACAGTTTTAGGGCACAATTTTTTTTTTCAGTTCAAAGTTGATTTCCTGTGAAAAGCTCCATTATTGCATTTGAATGCTTCCTATTAATACAGGTTTCGTTTAATAGTTTAGTATTTTTTTTTAATTCTACTACAGGAAGTTTGTGCCTACATATTTTGTTATACTATTAAAAAAACATTTGTGTTATATATTGCATAAATACTATGAGACTACATCATTCCTTATTGCACAGCACATTTCTCTCTTTACTAGAAATTATGCAAATCTTTTCACTGGTAGGAAGTGTCCTTTCTCTGTCAGGCAGGCATGAATGAGCCATAACATGTGGGAGATGTCATCCAATGCAGACCCAGCTCTCAGAGCTCAGTAAAGATGTTCCTGAGCATAGGTAGGAGTCCCTATGCACACCACCTGAGCCCCTCAGTTTTGCTTTGTCCGAACTACTACACACGTGTTCCTAGTCACTCTAAAAATTTCTTTTCTGGCATTCTTTATTGCCCTATTTCTTCTGCCTCATTTTATTTATTTAAAAATGTATATACCGCATATCCAAAAGTTTCTAAGCAGTTTACAGGAAATATACATAAAATCATAATGTAAACATCATACAGTTTTTCTTTGTCAAACCATTTCATTGGCAGCCCCTCACCAGAACCTTCCTATTAAGGAAAGCGTTAAATGCAAAGAGTAGGGCCAAGAAGACCATGGTCGGTGGCCAAATGTCCATCACAGCATTTGGTTTACTATCACTGCCTGGGGCTGGATCCTGACTGCAAGTGCTATATTTCATTAGGATTTCCCCACATGCACAACAGCTTGTCTGGGAAATGTAGATGAAGCAGAGTCACTCTCTTCCCCAGAGTAAGGCATAGAGGACTCTTTTCCCCCCCTTTGCAGGAAATCAAAGTGGGATACCACTCCATCCTGTTCTTGCACCTGTTCTAGATCCGTCTCAGGTCAGAGGTTGAGCACATTGTATAAGAGCAAGGTGGCTGCTGTGGCACAGAAGAGCTCCTAAAAGGCAGAAAAGATCTGTTGGCATGATCCTATGTTTTATCAGAACCACCCTTGACCTTGAGGTGGGACATATTCTCCCCAGCACAGGTGCCATCCTCATTCATGGTACAAAACATACCTGTGGAACCGTGCCACCTATCCCGACCCAAGACAGTCCAAAGGGCTTTCCATCTCCTCAGCATGACACTCTCTTTCACAGTTTACTTCAGCACAGAGGATCCCTAATCCAATGGGAGCCCAGCTATTAGAGCTTTGGATTTCTTCCCTCTTTAGACCCTGAAAACCGAAGAAAAGAGATTAGAGCCTTTCCTGTCCAAGATGGAAGAAGTCTTCCTACATAGTGGTGCTGCTTCACCTTAGCCAAGCTCAGATTTAAGCATAGGCAACTGATTAAGATGTCAAATTTTGAAGGTGCCAAATAGCCAAGACATAGATAAACCAGCTTCTGCTAGCAACGCTTCAAAGAGGCACTACCATTGCACTCTGTGTTTAAGCACTACAATCTTAAATCTGGTCCTGCTCAGTACAGTTGTAGATTTGCCTCCTCCAGGGGTGTCCCTTTCTGGATCAGAAGGAGAAGTAGCACTAGTGCACTCTGAATTCTTCGCAGAAGCTTCCCTTTCAGAGCAGTAGAAGTCTTCTCCTTGGTTTCCATCATCAGGATGATGGCTCAGCATACCATTGTGGTCTTGGGGGAGGAGGACTTGCCCAGCATGCATCTCCTGTGGAAGATCTCTGATACTCACATTTCATGGATAAGCTAAAAGTTGCTTTCTATCAATGTCAGGAACTAACAAACTGAATGAAGAGTTGATGTCTTCGGTATGCTTCAGTTTCTTGAGCCTCTAGTGGATGCATCTATTCTGGTGCATAGATGACTCAAAGATTTACAGATGAAGATGTGGCAGATGCTCATTTCATGCATTTTGGTGATCCAGATTTTAGGTCGGAGTCTACATTGAAGCACACTCACACTGTCATATGCCTTCTGGGAAAGACCTAATGAAGTTAAACTCATTTGGAAAGGTCTTCCAAGGAGCAATGCTTAGCACCTGAGTCGCAGCTCAGCTGTACATGGTCCAGTATTTGACTGTTTGCAGAAGCAGTAACCTTTGGAGGTATCAGACCCAGAACAGGCAGAATTTTGCCAAGCTGTGGAAAATAGAGTAATGAGAATCATCTTACCTGATCTGGGAGGAAAGCTTTCAACAAAGGCTTGTGTGGTTAAGAGTGGCCTTCATGAAGATGCGTGATTATCTGGCAGATGTTCCCTGTGCTGAGGACAACTTGTTTGACAAGATGAAGGAGACTGTGACTAATTAAAGAGCATCAATCCACCCCATGTTTAACAGCAGCAGGTGGAGTTCAGTCAGTCTCAGCCCAACAGTACTTTTTGTGAGTGTCTATTCTTCCAAAGACATTTCTTCTGCTCTTTAACACCCTCTGGCTCCTCATATTCTTCAACAGCAGTAGTTGCCCGAAAGAATTGTCAATCAAAAGCCCAGCAGCAGTCACAGCCTAAGCCTAAGGTCAATTTTTTGTCAGTGGGGCAAGGAGCCAGTCTTCCCTTTTGAAATTGATTGTTGTCACCAGCAACCAATGGATCCTAAAAACTGTGGAGTCTAATGTTGGCATTTTTCTCACCCTCAGTCTCAACAGGCTTTCAGTCTTCAGCTCTGACCTTACTCAGTGTGTTTAGCAGTAGATGGAGGGTAGTGTCTCCTAAAGCAGAAGGCAGTCAAACTTGTTCATTCTCCAGAGTGTGGCCAGGGATTCTCCTAGTATTTTCTGAACTTGCTACGGTTGAACAAATTGTTTCGGGAAAGGTTCAAGATGAGCTCTCTCCTGATGATTCTTTCATTTAACAAGGGATTTAGATGTGCACTCTGGACCTGAAAGACACTTATGTGCACATCCCCTTTCACGCATCTCGCCAGAAGGTCCTAAGGTTTGTGGTGAAGGTTGTTCACTACCAGTACAAAGTGCTTCCTTTTGGCCTCTTAGCAGCCCCAAGAGTGTTCACAAAATGCCTTGAAGTAATGGTTATATTTCTGTATCAGCAGAAAGTCTGTATATTCCCTTAACTGGGTGACTGGAGATGGTTCCATCTCTTGACTAGAGCTCTAGAATCCATCAAAATGGCCATTGACTTCTCCAGACTCTGGAGTTCCTGGTCATCTTTCCCAAGTCCAACCTGACTTCATCTCAAGGGATTCAGTTCATAGCAGCCTTGATAGTCTTAGACATTAACAAGAATGCATTTCTTCCAGTTGAAAGAGCCATATTACTGATAAGCCTAGTGAGCTCTTTTCTGCAGTGGTACTGAACACCAGCAGGATCAGCTCTGGTTCTTCTGGGGTTCATTTCTGCAGCAGTGCATGTAGAGGTGCATATTCAGCTGCTGTGCGGCTTGGTAAGTTAGCCAGATAAACTTATTTAGCTAACTTAACCTGTATATAGAAACATAGAAATGATGGCAGAAGAAGACCAAACGGTCCATCCAGTCTGCCCAGCAAGCTTTCACACTTTTTTTTTCATATTTTTCTGTTACTCTTGTCCCTTTAAATAATTTTTTTTGGTTCTATTTCCCTTCCACCCCTGCCATCGTAGATAGCAGTGTTACCGTCAGAAAAGAGACCCCATCCAACTGGTCCGAAAAGAAAGACTTTTATTGCATGCAAGACACAGCTGAGAACAATGGCTCAGAAATCTGCGTGCCCCTCCCCTTCAGGAGCTGGCTTTTATACATTCCACATTTCTTATCTTTTACACATGCGTTTTACGCATTGCTGAGCAAGCATATCCCGGCTGAGGGGCTACTGACCCCCTCCTTAGACAACCTGGAACCTTCGTGAAACTTCTGCAGGAGAGGCTGTCGGGACTTGCAGTTCTGGAAAGGAATTTGCGAGTCTGCAGCAATACAGCCCTGCACATAATACATCCATTGTTCTAATCTAGGTTACAGCAGTGAAAGCTTATCAGAGAATAAGAACAGCGAAGCCAAAAATGAAAATGTGCAATGTGCTGGCAGAGAGTTTCTCAATGTCCTAATTACAGCTGTATTGCAGACTGTAAGTAAACCCGTCATGAAGCAGGGAATTCTGGTACATGAAGTCCTGTTTGGCAGGAGTTTCAGGTTGTCCTCTGTCAGGTTGAAGCCTTCAGTCCCCTACATTCCCCCCTTTGATACTTATCATTCTCTATGAAAAGTATCACACCATCACAACGCAGCTGTGGAGCTGAAAGAAACAGAAACAAGAAAAATTAGCAATTTGAGTTCTCAGAGGGCCCTAATTTCCCAAACAGTCCGATGGTTTCTTCACGGGTTTGAGACAGATGGGCCCTATTGGCTCCATCCCCCTTTGTAGCCAGATTTGTCATGTATGGGAAGATGGCCCAGGATAAAACATGAGGATGGTTAAACAGGTTCTATAGGCTCAGAGGAATACATGTACAGTGACAGGAGCTGTGTGGCTTTTTTGCGTTCAGCAATGTCCTCCATCATCCGACGAAGGCGATTGAGCAAGAAAGGAATAATGCAGGGTCCTAAAAGACAAATCAGAATTAAACTGGCTAGGATAACAAACAAGCTCTTAAATCCACCGATCATGGAAAACCAACCACAGAATCCGTTGGCCCATCCCAAGCACTATTCCACTGCTGGACAGGGACGTGTGCCATCTTGACCATGCGATCAGTGATGTCTTGGATAACCTTGCTTTGGTCATCTACCTGCAAACAACAATTGGAGAGGTTAAATGTTCTACAAACCCTCCTTCCTGGGCCAGAAGATAATCTAAATCCAGTCTATTCTGGTACACTGCAGTCATAATCTTGGTATTTTGTTTTGCCCAGAGTTTAAGAGCGAAAGCATGTATTATTATGCCTGCAAAGAAGGAAAAGAAATAAACACATTATTTTTGTTCTTCAGATGTTATGTTTTATCAATGTTAATTGCAGTAGTTACTCAGCTTCAGCTTTTGGTATATTTCTGGTGAATTTTAGTTGTTGTTCTCCAGTTTTGGAAACCCACCAGGTATTGGAAGCAGGTTTAATTCGGGTCCAATGAATCCATGATGGACAACCAGAAACTTTAACAGCAGTAGGAGTTGTCAACAGTTTGGTATATGGTCCTTTCCATCGAGGTTTGAGACAGTCATCCCATTCTTTTACCCATACAGAATCTTCAATGTGAAATTTATGAGTTGGTGTAATTAGAATCAGTGGTTCAGTTTCACATGTATAGGTACGAATTGCCATTACTGTATCATGTAATCCCTTTAATTGTTTACTGAGTAACATTTCTCCTTGGATTTGTAGCGATTCAGGAAATGATGGAAGTGGTGGTGGTCTGGCATACATCATTTCATACGGTGTTAGACCAGATTTTCTTGGAGTACATCGAATGTGCAACAAAGCTAATGGTAGAATATCTGGCCATTTGACTTTTGTTTCTTGACATAATTTAGCTAATTGACTTTTCAAAGTTCTATTAGCTCGTTCAACTGATCCACTACTTTGTGGTCTCCAAGTGCAATGTAGATGCCAATTAATACCCAGAACTTTGCTTAATTGTTGTGTGACTTCACTAGTAAAAGCTGGTCCATTGTCAGAATTTATTTGTCTTGGAAGTCCATAACGTGGTAATATCTGACATAGAAGCAAAGTGGTAACTTCTTTGGCCATTTCTGTTCGTGTAGGTATAGCTTCAATCCATCCACTGTATTTATTTATTTTTATTTATTTATTTTAAAAGTATTTATATACCGCTTCATAAAAAATAAATTTTGTCAAAACGGTTTACATTAATTAAAATAAAATTTTAAAAGAACAATCAAATTAAAATTAAAATATACAAAAATTAGTCAATAGCTAGAAAAATTCTGGCTTGAAAATAAATCAAATTACTCAAAAATAAAAATAAAGATTTGTTGCCATAGGACTTGCTATTGCAGGAAAAGAGGGGAGGGGAAAAGGGGGGCATGAAAAAAATGGAGACGTAACTAATATAGAAGGAATGAAGTGGTGAAGGGGATGGAGGGGGATGGGGGAAAAGAGTGAAGTGAGAATGATGAATGTGGCATTAGGGTGAAATGAGTATTATATTTGGTCTTGAGTAAGTGTTTGAAATGCGAGTTGGAACAAATGAGTTTTAAGTGATTTTTTGAAATGAGAAGGATTTGAAATTGATCGGAAAGGGTAAGTACAGATTGCCACTAATATGGCTTTGTATCCTTTTGATGGAGTCATGTGAATAAAATCAACTTGACAAACTTGAAAAGGTATAGTTCCTCGAAGGATATGACCAGGAGCAGGACCAGGTCCATTTCGAGGATTGTTCTGTGCACATGTGATACATTGATTAATTGCATGTTTAGTCAATTGAGTGATTCGATTGATATGTCTTTTCCAGTAATCTTGCCAATGAATCATGACCAAGGTGTGTATAATCATGTGCTTCTTTAACTATTGTCCAAGCAATAGTTTCAGGTATCCATATTCGCCCATCTTGTATAATCCACCATCCGTTTTGTTGATGGAAATTTTCATATTGTGCCAATTCATTCTCTTCTGTAGTATAGATGGGGATCTCGTTTGGAAACTGTAAAAGAGGACATGTTGTTGTTGTTTGAAAATATTCTTGAGTTACTTCTTTTGCTGCTTTATCTGCTCTTTGATTTCCTTGAGCAATAGGATCTGATTTCCTTGTATGTGCTTTACAATGCATTACAGCCACTTTGCGAGGTAACCAGACTGCATTTAGTAATTCGTGTACTTCTGGTGCATTGGTTAATTGTTTTCCTTCTGCAGTTAGAAAACCTCTTTCTTTATATAAAGCTCCATGTACTTGAATTGTAAGAGAGGCATATTTAGAGTCTGTGTATATGTTGACAGTTTTTCCTTCTGACAATTGTAAAGCTCGAGTAAGAGCAATTAATTCAGCTTTTTGTGCAGATGTTCCCGGGGGTAGAGGTTCAGCCTCGACAATTTCATCTTCAGAGACTACAGCATATCCAGCAACACGTATTCCATTAATGATTTGACTGCTTCATCAGTGTATAAAGTCCAGGCTCCTTGCCAAGGTTGATCTCTCAAATCTGGTCTACTAGAGTGTACTGTAGCCAGTGAGATCAAGGCTTCTTTCAGTTGATGTAAATTCGTTAGTTCTTGTTTTTCCCATTGAAAGGGCTGAGATTCTGCTTCTTTGCCTTGTAGTTTATCATATAATGGTTGAGCAATAATTGCATAGTTTGCAATCCAAAGTCTACAATATCCTGCAGCTCCCAAAAACACACGGAGTTCCTTCTTACAGGTTGGTACAGGTTGATGTCTTATAGAACTAGTACGAGAGATTCCAAGTCGTCGAGTGCCTTCTCTGAGACGACAACCCAAATATTCCACTTCTACTTCACAAATTTGCGCTTTCTTTTTACTCGCACGATACCCTTTCGAGTACAAAGTTTTCAACAAGTATAGGGTTGATACTGCACATTCATGGTATGCTTCCCTAAATATCAAGAGATCATCCACATATTGTACAACTGGCCCATGTGTGATCCGGTACATCTTCAGGTCCTTGGCCAGTTGCTCCGAGAACAGAGTGGGTGGATTTTTAAATCCTTGGGGTATAGGCGAGTCCAAGTATACTGCTGCTTTTCTCCAGTTTGCGCATTTTTCAAGTGAAGGCAAAAATTTTTCTGACATTCCTCTATTGCAGGGGTGGGCAATTAATTTTCCCATGGGGCCGCATGAGAAATTGGGATGGTTTTAGAGGGCCGGACTAATATAATTAACTCGGTTCTCAATAGCCCTACTTATGAAAAGACAGCAGTTTACCACCAATGCATGTCCTCTGAGAAAACACAACAAATAAGACCGATACAAACGCTTACATGCTAGCAAAATATCTCATCTCGGTAACAGACACAGAACCGACCTAACATACTCCCAGGATCTGTAGTAATGCACATAAACTAATCCGCACACAGTTACACCTGTATTATGGAATTCACTCAAACAGGAGCAACCCTATCTATGAAAAGGCAACACTACAAATATTAAATCAGGTCCTAAAAACCAATACACCTCTTATTAGGAAAACAGAACTAGCAAGCACTATAGATCCCCACACAGAAATAATTGTAAAACTATACTAATAAGCAGAATAAATGTTTCAAAACAGCTATGAACAGAATAACATCCAACAATTAAAAACTCATAAAAACTATTAAACATTCTCCAAACACCAATAAAATATTTCAAAAAAGCAGACATCACACAATTAAAATGGCAGTCAAGAAAAATAAACTTAAAGCCATCTTTACTTACCCCCTCCAGCAGCTCTCCTACTCCCCTTCCCTGCAGGCCGTGGCACGCAGTAGAAGCTAAGCTCTATACTTATGGTCCTCTTCCTTAGTGCCCATGTCTCTCACACACACACACCATACCAGTCATGCCCCCATGACCAGTTTCTGTGTCTCACACACCAATCATCTCCCAAACAGTCTTTGGCACACACACACCAGTCACCTTCCTGAACAGTTTCTCTCATGCCATATACACACACACACACACACACACACACACACACACAGGCTTCCCACTCCCGTGTTCTACTTACATATATGGTCTTCTCACTCTCATAATCACTTTCTCTGTCTCTCTCTCTCACACACACACTCACCAGTCTCTCACTCCCATGCTTGTTCTCTCCACATGCACAGGCTTCTCATTCCCAAAATCACTTTCTTTCTCTCTCACACACCCACACACCAGTCTCTCACTCCCATGTTCTCTTTCAGATATACAGGCTTCTCCCTCCCATGATGTCTCACACACACCCAGGTTTCTCACTCTCATGCTCACTCTCTTCACATGCACAGGCTTCTCATTCCCATAATCACTTTCTCTCTGTTACACACACACCAGTCTCTCTAATTTCCATGCTCACTCTCCACGTGCACAGGCTTCTCATTCCCTGAATCACATTCTCTCACATTCACACACACCGGTCTTTTTCTCTCACACACACAGTCTCCTTACCAAGCAGTCTCTCTCTCTCATGCATGCACACTCACCCAGGTTTCTCACTCCCACAACTCCAGGCTTCTTACGCTCATGCTTTCCCACATACCCAGACTTCTCACTTCCATGCTTTTTCTCTCACACACACACACACACACACACACACACACATCAGTCACCTCCCTGACTAATGTCTCACACTCTCACATACACATCAGTCATCTCCCTGAGCAATCACTTTCATTGTCTCTCACATACACACACACACACACATCAGCTCTCTGACCAGTTTCTCTCACACACATGCTCTCAATCACACGCAGGCTGGCTGCTTCTCACTCTCTCTTACTCACTTCCTCTCCCCCCCCACCGAGCACAAATGGGAGCTGCAGCAGCCCCGCAGGCCAAGAAAGAAGAATCCCATCGGCCGCGGGAGGCTCATGCTGCTGACTCCTTTCTCGATTACTGGCTGCTTCAATTGCTCGGGGACCGACGCTGCAGTCGACGCAGCACGGCTCTTTCTCCTTCCCGCGCACCGCTCCGTGTATCACTTCCTGTTCCGGGTCACGGGAGGGGGGGTGCAGGCGCGGGAAGAAGAAAAGGCCAGCCGCGGGTACCACAGCTTCTAACACTGCTGCCGTTCCCGCTGGGCTTGAACGTGCTGACAGCCCAGCGGCAGCGGGAGAGATCGGGAGCGCGCGCCGCGGACCGGCAAAAAACTCCCGCGGACCGGAGGTTGGGGACCCCTGAAAAAGACCGCGAAAGGCGAACTGGTAGGTAGGTAGGAAAGAAACTCGAGTGAAGGCTCGCTGTCCGATTGGCCGGTGCTGGGCAAGCCTTGCCCAGCACCGGCCAATCGGACAGCGTGCCTTCACTCGAATCACTCCCTCCCCCCACCGGACGCTGTAAAAAAAACCAAAAAAACAGTTAATTCTCCGCTCCCTCGCTCCCCGATTGGCCGGCAGCAGTTCATTCTCCGCTCCCCGATTGGCCGGCAGCTCCCTCGCTCCCCGATTGGCCGGCAGCAGTTCATTCTCCGCTCCCTCGCTCCCCGATTGGCCGGCCAATCGGGGAGCGAGGGAGCAGAGAATGAACTGCTGCCTTCCCTCTGCAAGGGAAGGCAGCGTGCCTCATTCCCCGTCTGCTCTCAGCAGTGGGCGGGCCGGATTCAGCCCGCGGGCCGCCCCTTGCCCAGGTCTGCTCTATTGGAACAGAGAAGAAAGCATCTTTGAGATCAATAACACTGTACCATTTGGAACTAGACGAAACTTGAGCCAGGATTGAATACGGATTTGGCACAAGTGCTACCAAATCTGCCACTTGAGTATTCACTTTTCTTAAATCTTGTACAGGTCGATAGTCGTTAGTACCAGGTTTCTTTACTGATAACAAAGGCGTGTTCCACTCAGATCTGGTTGCTTCCAGGATTCCCTGTTTCAGGTGTTTCTGACTCAGATCCGATTACTGCATCTGGCGGCATATGGCATGGGGTATTGGGTTTGGTTAACTATTTGGGCGCCTTGCTTTAGTTCGATCCAGACCGGGGGCGACTAATCCTCCAGGACAAATCCCGTCTCTGTCGATGATGGGGAGTGTCCTCTGGGTATTGACTGGTTGAGGAAGTAATCTCCAGTCCTCCCTGAGGGGGCAGATGAGTATCACTGGATGGTCCCGAAGGAAGCTTTAACTTCTCCTGTTGGTGGTCTGTAGTTTACACAGTAGGTCCCGTGGAACTGGACAATCAGGGACATGGATAAACTGGTGGGATACCATGGTCCCACCTACTTGTATAGTTCATTCTTTCTGCAGAGGGGCAGTGAGTACCTGACCTGAGGCACCCACTATAGAAACAGTCTCTTTCGTCGGGGGGGGGGCCGATTGGTGCAGTCATGACAGATCGTTGGCCTCTGAGTCCAACAGGCCCCTGATTTTGTTGTGTTCCCTCGTGGATTTCCACTAGAGGGTCAGTGGGGATTCTTCCTTCCCGGTCTCTTCAGGCTGTATGCTTCTTGTCGCCTCCCCCGCCATCTGCCAGTGGGGGTTGTCCGATCTCCTTCCTCCTCGGCCCCTTTGTGTCGGTGCAGGTCCATTTTTGTCGTTAGTATTCACTGCAGGGCTCCCATATTTCTTTTGCCATTCTTCACGTCCGATTGTCCTCGGGAGCGGCGGCTAACAGTCACTTTCTCCTTCATATGTCTACTTGCTTCTCTCTTTTCTCTTCCACTTCTCTATTTCCACATACCTGGTCTGCTATAGCTTTTAACTGGCTGAGGCTCATGCCCTCAAAGCCTTCGGCCTTCTGCAGCTTCTTTCGGATGTCGGGTCTCTACTATTAAGTTCCTGGTTGCAGGGACGGGCCCTTTTCTTCTCTTCCTGATCCCTGTTCCCATTCATCTCAAAATACAATGAAAAGAGCACAGTCCATCTGGAAATTGAATAGGTGACCTGCGCCTGGAGGCAAATCAGTTCAGACTAATGCTGAGAAGCTGCAAAAGATTGCTTCCTACATACTTGTAAATTTGGCATTGGGTTAATTCAATAAAGTCAACCTGGATCTGCAGGCTTTAGGTGTGCAGGAGTGATGATCAAACCCTTGGAAGCCTTGTACCAATTACATTGCAAACACTAAGAACATATGGTAATAGCCAGAGCCCAGCCCCCACCAGTGGTAAAAGAACATAATTGCAGTATATATAATGTGTGTGTGTGGGCCACTACTTTATCATTTGGCCGAATCATATTTGATCTTGTTCCTGATCTTGCATAGTGGCCCCTCCTCTTGCCCACAACTTCCAATAATCCTTATCTTGTGTCCTGCCACTGAATCAAAATTTTTAATATTAAGTCTTTGTTTTCTCTGTGTTTTTACAACCGGCATCCTATAATTCCCACAGTCAGAACTGCATGCTTGGCTGTCTTATCTTGCCGGTTCCTTGCCCTGCATATTTAACTACTGCTAGCCAAGAAAAGTTTTAACAAAGGTCCCATTCTTAATCATTTCTCCTCTAATTTTCCCAGAGACAGCTTCAAAATAAACTGCGTCAGCAAAAGAGAGTTCATACTTTATCATGCGTTCCAATGTAACTGCCTGAGTGCATTATCATTATTATTGTTTGGTTTTTTTTATATCGATCTTCTTATATAGAGAATAATTAAACTTGCTTAAATAGCATTACATATAATGCAGAACTTTTAAATAACAGATAATATATAGGAAACAAGTAAGAACAATAATTAACATGGTATTAGAGAATATTCTTATTGTACAGGTGCCCTGCAATAGATGAAAAAAAAAACAATAAATAATTGACTAACCTGTGGATGTATCGAGTGAATAGGCAAGGGAGCAAAGGAAACTTCTGATTAACAACGCCAGCATTGAAACGCACAGCCATATTGAATGCACTAATATCTGACACGCAATGAAATGCATTACGCACTACGTACTGACATATTGACACGCAGTGGAACGCATTACCATTTTATAATTACATTTTTGTACTGTAATAATGAATTTGCTGCTATAATAAAATGTCCATCATATTATGTCTGTCAAATGACACATGCAATGGTCTGATTGTAAACTACGCCAGATCATCTTGTGCGTAATCAAGGAAATGCAAAACGCAATATCTTACTTATAATTGACATTTTAGAAGTTTACCTTTTAATACAATGAATGCAGGAAACACATCTCTACTTTAATAACAAACTAAAATATCTTAACCTCTCTGGAATAAGTAATGAAGGATCTTGTGCAGCATCTGTAAACCAAAAATCTCTTCCTATTAAGGTTTAAAACAATTAAAAACAATTAAAAAAAATCCCTGGTACATGTGCTTGCAATTCACAGATAGCTACATACATCACAATCCTTAATTAATAATTTGAAAACCCAAACGTACCAGAGAAATGTTTTAGGGGTTAAATTGTCCCGCTGAGAAGCAGCTAAACTAGTTAACTCTCCAGCTCCCAGTGCTCTTTGTGCATAACAATTGTAATGCATTATCCTACAGCAGAAACCTGACACAAACAAAAAAACAGATTGCAAGCTAATTGTTCAGCCTCGCAGGCTAACTGCCGCTGTTCAGTACACATTTATTAACACATATACAGATAAATAATTTACAATCACTTTTAATAAGTTTTCCTGAAGTAAAAATAGTCTGCATCACCAGAGTAGATCAAAAGAAATAATGCATTTGATCACAAAAAGAAACTTCTCTAACCGATCTACCACAGTAGAAATTTTTTCCTAAAGGTATCTTCAGCTGAAAATGCAGTGATTCTTTGTCTGATTACAGACAGACACTCTCCTTCACACAACAAGAAACCAATTTCCCAAGCCGCTGTGGGGTTTCAGAACCTAGTTCTTACTCGGCCACTTGGCGGGGCGTGATCAGAGCCCCCTTCGATCCCGTGTTAATGGATCGGTCTAAATTCCCAAAATACTTGCCTGCAAAGTTCCAGATTCCGATCGTCAAAGCCTTCTTTCCGGATCAACCAATCCCAAAGGTCTCAGAGGATCTCCGTGGAATGACCCCCTCAGAAACCTGATCACTGAACTCAGCGGTGGCCACTCACCAGGCAAATCTGGGGGATCACTCCGCCACAAAATCTCCCAGACCGATTGGGGAGCCAATGTGGCGTCCCCAGGGCCCCAGTCCCATCTGGGGTGCCAAATGTTACAGTCAGAAAAGAGGCCCCAGACAACTGGTCCGAAAAGAAAGACTTTTATTGCATCAAGACACAGCTGAGAACAATGGCTCAGAAATCTGCGTGCCCCTCCCCTTCAGGAGCTGGCTTTTATACATTCCACATTTCTTATCTTTTACACATGCGTTTTACGCATTGCTGAGCAAGCATATCCCGGCTGAGGGGCTACTGACCCCCTCCTTAGACAACCTGGAACCTTCGTGAAACTTCTGCAGGAGAGGCTGTCGGGACTTGCAGTTCTGGAAAGGAATTTGCGAGTCTGCAGCAATACAGCCCTTCACATAATACATCCATTGTTCTAATCTAGGTTACAGCAGTGAAAGCTTATCAGAGAATAAGAACAGCGAAGCCAAAAATGAAAATGTGCAATGTGCTGACAGAGAGTTTCTCAATGTCCTAATTACAGCTGTATTGCAGACTGTAAGTAAACCCGTCATAAAGCAGGGAATTCTGGTACATGAAGTCCTGTTTGGCAGGAGTTTCAGGTTGTCCTCTGTCAGGTTGAAGCCTTCAGCCCCCTACATTAGTGCTGGAGCTGCATCTAAGTGAAGTATCCAGCTAATTGGTTTGGGGTAGTAACCGCCATAATAAGCAAGCTACTCCCACGCTTGTTTACCCAGCCTGTGCAATTCAGTCCTTGTTGGTGGTTTGAATATAAATCCTCTTTTCTTCATCCCCCCTGCCGTTGGAGCAGTGAGCTGCGCTGGATATGTATTTTAAGTGAAGTATCAGGCTTGATTTGGGGTAGTAACCGCCGTAGCAAGCAAGCTACACCCATGCTTATTTGTTTTACCCGGACTATGTAATTCAGTCCTTGTTGTTTTATATTCAGACATCTACCATCTTTTCTTCATTCCCCCTGCCATTGAAGCATAGAGCTATGCTGGATATGCATTGAAAGTGAAGTATCAGGCATTTTTGGTTGGGGGTAGAAACCGCCATAAGCAAGCTACTCCCCTGCTTTTATATGGATGCAAATCCTTTTTTCCACATTTCCTCTTGCCGTTGAAGCATAGAGCAATGTTGAAGTCGCATTAACCATGTGTATGTTTATTGAATAAGGATACTCATCTCTAGGTAGTAGCTGTCATTCCCGCAAGCCACCCCATGCCTCTTCTCTTCATTCACTTCCTCTAGACTTTATGGATCCACAGTATTTATCCCATGCCCCTTTGAAATTCTTCACAGTTTTGGTCTTCACCACTACCTGTCTGCCTTCCTGGAGAGATGACTGCTGTGCTAAAGCTTAATCTCTAGAAAATAATGATGGGCTCATGAGGCAATGTGTGTGCATGGAAACTCTTGGATTACTTAGTAAAGTCTTTACTGAGCTCTGAGAGCTGGGTCTGTCAGCACTATCAAATGTCACCCTTCTACATGGTGATAAGCACCAAGTGTAATGAAGTGAACCCTAATAGAGGGGTCATTCACTAAGCTGTGATATTTAGGAAAAATACTGCAGAAGTCAAAGCCATGGTAAATGACCCTATGGCTTTGTGACTCCTTTAGGGGAAAAATACCATGGAAGTGAGACCCCATACACAATGCGCAATGTAAGCCTTTAGACTGTGGGGCTGGCATTGCTTAAAAGGGGCCTCTCCGCTCCAAGAACGCACTCCAATTAATGTAACCCCCCCACGAGTCTGCTTAGACCTGTTTCACCCCCCACCCCACTGCCCTTATAGGCAGCCTGTAGTAATAAAACCTTTTTTTTTTTTTTTAAAAAGTACTTTTTGCAGAATGTTGAACGCTTTGCCCCAGCCCAAACACTGCTTGTTCACACAAATTCCAGCTCCTGGAGGCTTGGGACCCTCACTCTAGTCAACACCCCAGACCCCTCCCCCTTTTTGAAGAAAATTGCCCTGGTGGACAGCCCCATTCCCTGCGTTCTCTCCTGGAGTATTCTCTAGGGGGGCCTGGATTATTCTCTAGGTTCTGGACCCAGGTGGCGGCTATTTTCCAAAATTGTCCACTTGGTCTTTGCTTCTGTCACAAAATCATTTTAATACTCATGGTGCCAGGGCTCATTTAATGCAAGATTTTTCAAATATCTCAAATCCCCACATTTTAGGCCATTTACCTTGCAAAACACAGCCTTCTATGGCATAGTGAATGACCCCCAGAGTTTTTCAGACCAGACTCTGAAAGATGTTGAAGTTATTCAAGCAGTTTGTGTTGAGCAGGAGAGAGGATCTAGAGCCTTGCCCTCACACCATATGACAAATCTCCTTTGTTTAAAACTATATTTTTGGTGGCAGTCACTTAAGCCTGCAAAATCAATGAGCTCCAGACCTTAGTGATTTATCCATATTATATGAAGCTAGTAGTAAAAACTCATTCAAGGATGGGTTAATATTGTGATGTTTAGGAAGTGCATAATTGAGATGTGTAGTAGAGTGTGCACGCTGAGCTCTGGTGTACTGTGGTGGTAGAGAGTGGATTGACTATTCAGAAAGAAAGAGAGGGTTGGAACTCAGTTTCCATAGGTGGTACTAGAGTGTGAAGTGGACAATATGGAGAGAGAGGAACAGAGCTGAAGAGTACGGGAAATGAGAGGCAGATTTCAATTTCCATAGAGAGGGAGTGGAGCTCAATTTGCATAACAGCTATACAGGCGTGGGGCAACTTTCCTCTTTTATAGTTGGGGAGATTTCATCATAAGTTCCTTCGTAAGGGAGTGGATGTTTTCCAGCTTAATCAGTTGATCATCCTTCCAACATTTTTTTCCAGGCATATGTCAAAGGTGCACAAACCCTGCACAGTTTAGACAGAGAACATCTGACTTCTGTCTAGAATGGACTAAATCCCATAGAAATTCCTCTTAGCTTTGTTTTTGGCCCAAATAGGGCTGGAATCACTGTAGCCAAATGCGCTAATAAGAAAGATTGCTTTTCCTTTTATTACAAGGCAGATCAATCTCTGGAAGGACATGTGAAAAGCTAATAATGTTAGAGCTATGGCAGCATCAATGGCCCACCTGATACTGCAGCTTTCAAATTTCCTCCATGGAAGCCAATGTGAAGCTCAGTTCACATTTTATAATTGCATTTGTTTGGACTGTAGACTTGGTTAGTGTACCTTACAAGGTTTTGAGGAGTGGAATATCAACATTTTTGTGCCTTCCTTGGAAATGCAGAATGTTAAGTGGAATAATATAAATAAATATATTTACCTGTTGCTATGTTCAGTTTCCCTCTTTATTTGAGGGCAACTTATAGCTAGGGTTTCCAACTTGTAAGGACAGTTATTTTGCTTGTCCTCAGAGAAAACAGTTGCTTATCTGTAACTGGTGTTTTCAGAGGGCAGCAGGACACCAGTGCACATAAACCTACCTTCCTCCCCTGGTAGTTGGTTTCTAACAAACATTTATATATTTATGGAGGGGCCTCATGCTGCAGTGATGATGCAGGTCATCCTACGCATGCTCAGTAAGTGCATGAAAAAAGTTATAGAAGCTTTTGAGAAGTTTCATCCCCAGGCTGTTGATGACATGACCCTCTTGTGGAGTTTTTTTGCTGTCCTCAGAACACCTGATAAGAACTTTGTTTATATTGCTGGATATAACTTCCTCAGAATACCTGGTAAGTAACTTTGCTCTATTGGATATAATTTTGCTCTCAATGATTACACAGGAGTTTGAAGACTTGGATCATGCTTTTTCTTAACACTTGCATATTTTGTCCATGCATTTTTATATGTCTATAGACTATTTGATTTTGTGTTTTTTTTTCCAATTTGGATCAAAAGTTGAATGAACTTCCACTTTTGTGACTGAATTGTACCCCTAAATCAAATTGGTTGCTAACCTAAAATTAACCTAGCCTTTTTCAGTAGATAAATACTTAAACTTTTAATATATTATAAAAGCAACAGTGTACAATCCCTTTTTTTGTTTTTAAAAATAAAATCTACTATAAACCTAGTCAGTTAATCTATATGAGTACTAGAAATCTGTCATATTAAATTTCCTGGTGCATTCATTTTTGTTAATGATAGAGAAGAATTGAGGTGCATGTACATTTTGGGGGAAGGATGGGTTTGCACAAATTTTAATCAAATTTTTTATTTTTAGAATTGTTGGAACAAATTGTGCCACCTGATGAGACAGATCAGACAAGTGAAGAAAAGGTTTCAAGTACTGAAGAGCAATGGGATGACTTAGCAGAGGAGGAGAAAAAGGAGGCCTCAGAAAAGAAAAAGATTTCAGAAGCCAGCTCTGTTGCTGATGAGTCTTTAATGGAAACCGAATGAATGCTTCAAGTGCACTGTAGTAATTAGCTCTTAGTAGCTAAGTTTATGCCAATTATTTCTTTTTCAGGTGGTGTTTTTATGGCACATTTTAGCATTCACTTAAGCTTCAGCTGCATTGCTGCTAAATGCTGCTGGTTATTGTAAATGTGAAAATGTATTTTATTTTTAAGGAATTGCACTTCAGAATGTACGGTTGGTACTAGTAAAATATAAAATCAAGAGTACTTTTAATTTGCATAAGTATTTTAAATATGTGCATGCAGATTTATTTTACATGCAGTTGTATTTAGTCAGGCTTAGCAACTACAATTGGGAAGAACATTTGACTCAATGTGAGAATGTTTTGGATGTTTAATGTTTTGCCATGCAATACTAACTGTATGAATAATTGTCTGCATTTGGGAGCTAATATCAGTTTAAGCAGTACGAAGACATTACTAATGTATGGACTTTTTTAGATGGGGTGCAGTTACACAGCACGTGTAGGGTTGCCTTCTGGTATTGTATTGCACATAGACTACACATACACCATATACAAAATTAGCCTTATGTTTACATAATGGTGAATGACATTGGATGTGCTTCAGATTGTACTTGAAAACGGAATATTTATACTGTACAGTAATAATGCAGAAGTCAGTTTTGCATCTTTTGTGTTTGTATTTTGTTTAAAGAAAATAAAGATGTAATATTTAGCATGCATGGCACTCAGAATTTGTCTATCATTGTTCCTACAAAACAATGTCTGAAAAACATCCTGATTGCTATAAATTGTGTAAAAATGGAAGTTGTGATCCTTTTAAAAGTTGTAATTGTTAGATCTGAGTTTGTGTAAATAGTTTGCTTCAGAATTTTTTCTCTAAATTATGTATAGCTGTCAAAAGGAAAACTGCCGAGGAGGAAGTGACGTCATTGGGCTAGATGGCCGCCTGAGCCCCGAACTCCGCAGCGATTTTTCTTTCAATCGCACAAGCAGGACTTCATACGCTGCCAAACCGCATTATAAATATATAAAATTAAATCAGAATGCACAGCTGACTATCCGATCATGGTCACGAAACGCAAAATAGTGTATTTCCGCTGTTTCTCCTACAAGAAGCAGGGAGAGCATGAGGTTGGGGAATGCTGATCAGGCTGCGATCGGGGACGCACAGGACAGCAAGGAAATGGCGGATTAGTTCAATATTTCCTCAGATGAAGCCCCCACACACGCAGAATTTCGTTCCTGGTTCTGCAGCATACGCCAGGACCTTAAATCATATAGGACTGAGATGCAGGAAATGAGCGATCTTCATGACCAACTGGCCACTTTAGGAAACAAAGTGGATGATATAGACAACTGTGAAGCCCAAGCAGAAAATTCCAAATGTTTAAACGAGCTCTGCACTGATTTACAGGAAGAAAATGCTACCATACGCTCCAAATTGGCTGACCTAGAAAATAGAGCTAGGAGTAATTTGCGCTTTAGCGGCTTCCTTGAAAATAAGGAGAATACAGATTGCATGGACCTTATATATCGGTTCTGTGCCTTCTTACTTGGCACTGATTGTGAATTTGAAGGTGAGCAGCAGGCTGTGATCAAGCTCGACAGAGCCCACAGGGTTTTCAAGGCACCAGGCACAGGAATCCCTAGAGACATTATCATTTGCTTTCAAGATTATACTATTAAGGAGCAAATCGCGAACAAAACGAAACGGCAGATGAAGTGGCCCTGGGAAATCCAAGAAATTTCTATATTCGCTGACTTGTCCCAAGCCACGCTCCAAAGCAGACAGGCACTCAAGGAAGTAACAGCATTCCTGAGAAAAGAAAACATCAAATATATCTGGCTACAACATTTTGGCCTAAGCTAATCATGGGATGGAGTGACCCAGCGGATAATGACTGAAGCAGATGCCACCTGGGTTCTAAAGGATCACAGTTTTGCACCCACACACCCCACGGATCTGGAGCCAAAGAAATCTCTGGCCAAGGAACAACACCCACAATGGCAGAGGGCGAGATCCAGAAATAGTTGGCTTAAGTGGAGTTCTGATCCTCAAAAATCTTCGCTGGAAAAGACATGAAGCTATGGCTTCAGAGACACTAATCTCATTCTGCAAGGACCTTACTAGATCAGTAAGCTTATACCTACTACTTTGCAGATAGTTATTTCTAGCTCGATTGAGGTCAGGGCTCTTGAGAACCTGCTTCAGGAGTCATCTATAGCATTATTGATGTTAGGTTATTTGGCACTTTTATATTCCACTTCTATTATCCTGTTTGGTTTACTTGTTCACATATAATGCAGCTGGGGCTGTCTGGACCATGACTTTTCCTTCCTCCAAAAGATGGAGTATACAAGTTCTGTCTGGAGGTTATGGCAGAACAGGGAAGAGGGTGGGGGAGCGGGAGGGGTGGGGGGAGGGTAACTGCACAACCACTCCACTTGACTTAACTACTGAAGTGGGAAAGACGAGTGACTTAGGTCTACCTTGGCAAGTGTCCTGGGGTGATCTGGGAAACTACAGACCGGTTAGCCTGACTACAGTGCCAGGAAAAATAGTGGAAAGTGTTACAAAACATCAAAATCACAGAAAATATAGAAAGACATGGTTTAATGGAACAGTCAGCATGGCTTTACTCAAGGCAAGTCTTGCCTTACAAATCTGCTTCACTTTTTCGAAGGAGTTAATAAACATGTGGATAAAGGTGAACTGGTAGATGTAGTGTTCTTGGATTTTCAGAAGGTGTTTGACAAAATTCCTCATCAGAGGCTTCTAGGAAAAGTAAAAAGTCATGGGATAGGTGGCGATGTCCTTTTGTGGATTACAAACTGACTAAAAGACAGGAAACAGAGAGTAGGATTAAATGGACATTTCCTAGCGTGTAGCAGATGGACTCATTACAAATGGGTATAGTGTGCTCGTGCTTACAGTTGGAGACGGATCTGACGTCAGCACGTGGTACATATACCCCTGCAGGAAGTGCAGACTCTCAGTAATTTCAGTCTCCAAAGCAGTTTGGAGCTACCTTACGCTCGCTGAGCGTTTTTCCAAATTCTAACGACTAAATTCTTAGAAGAATCCTACCTGAAGACGAGCCCCGCACTCCTGCAGTGATACCCTCTGGTCCCTCCCCCAGTTGAGTTTCCAGAGGTGATTTCCGTGGTCCCTCGGGGGTACGAGCCTCGGTCCGGTGGCCGGATCGCGGCAGGGACCTAGCCCCCGAGTGAGAAGGGCTCGGGCGCGGCATAGAGGCAGCCTCGGTCCCGATCCGTTCGCGGTGAGGACTTGGCCCCCGAGCGAGACGAGTTTGGGCGCGGCTTAGAGGCAGCGGGTGCACTTCCTCGAGCGCAGTGGTGACGGTACTCACCCTCTTCCCCCCGCAGCCGGAGACCGCCCGGGTCGCAGCCGGGAAGCGCCGAAGATCAGGTAAGGCGTACATCTTTACTTTACTGGTCTCCGAAGAGCGAGGATTAGCGGGGTCTGCCTACGTGGCAGCCCGCCAAGGAGGTCGCCATTTTGCCTGCCTGCCCACCGTCGCCATCTGCCCTGGTTCGCTGCCTCGATCTAGCATACAGTTTAAGCGCACAGGCATCGGGCACGTATGTTAGGTGCCTGAAAGTGATAGGCCCCCATTGATAGGCACACGTTGATAGGCGCATACTTTCGGCTGAGAGCACACCAGAGATAACAGACGCGATGGAGCGTATGAGAGCCCATGCGTCCGCAGAGCCGGCACCTCCAGAATCAGGTATAAGAGCTCTAGGCCTCTGCTCAGCTTGCTACCTCAGAGCCACACAGAGCGAGGAAGCAGACTCCCTATGTGCCCAATGTGAGGAGGCTCTGGGAGTTCCAGGCCAGGGCCGGTCCCAGCCCAGATTGACTGCCAGTTCCTCAGGGAACACCCTGAACCTAGCAGGCCGCGGTGAGCAGCCAGGGAACCCTACAGACCTGGTGCCCCTACAGCTAGAACCTGCTTCGCTCTCCTGGGTGGAATTATTCAAGGGGATTCACGCCTTTGTCAAGATGCAGTCTGATCCCCGACCGGACCCATACGTACCGGATGACCCTGTCCCTGGACCCTCTAGACCTAGGCACGGCTACCCGCCACCCGGAAGCCCCACTTATGGGGACTCAGATTACTCTGAGGAAGAAGGCGAGCTCCCCGAGGAGGGAGAACTTCCCTATGGGATAGAGCCATATCGAACCATGAGACGCTTCTTTCTTAAGGAGAATCTTCCAGACCTGGTCTCTCAGTGCCTGTCGGAGCTGGCTATCCTGGGCCCAGGGGAACCTAGAATGAACCCCCTGCTAGAGGGCCTGCGTCAAACGGCTCACCATTTTCCCCTCCTACAAGCAGCACAGCAGCTAATTGATCTGGAGTGGAATGCGCCGGAGGCCTCATTCAAAGGGGGTCGAGCTTTGTCTAGCATGTACCCCCTGGACCCGGCAACCAAGGAGCTGCTGGCGTGCCCAAAGGTAGACGCCATAGTTAGCGCAATTGTGAAGCACACCACCATTCCGGTGGAGGGAGGGGCGGCCCTCAAGGATGCACATGACCGGCGCATGGACGCCATTCTGAAACAAGCCTTTGAGGTGGCAGCCATGTCCCTACGAATTGCAACCTGCTGCACCGTGGTGACACGTTCCTGTTTATCACAAGCCAGGAACAGCACCCCTGGAGAAGAAATGGAATCAGCCCTCTCGTTCCTCACTGACGCTGCCTCCGATTTAGTCTGTACAGCAGCCAAGGGAGTGTCATCCTCAGTGGCAGCGAGGAGACAGCTCTGGCTACGAAATTGGTTGGCCGACTCCTCCTCCAAGACACGCCTTACAAGAATGCCCTTTAAGGGATCCCTCCTGTTCGGCACGACCTCGAGAACCTGGCTGACAAGTGGGGCGCATCTCCATTACCCTGTCTACCAGAAGACAAGTCAAGGAGGAGCCAGCACCCTTTTCCTAGACCATCCAGAGATAGAACCTCTCAACGCTTCAACCCTTACAGGTCTCGCTACCAAGCACCTCATTCTCAGACCAGGAACCAGTCCTTTCGGACCAGGCCCAACAAGAGGGGAACCAGCTCTGGTTCGGGTCCCGGCCGCACCCCACAATGAGAATCAGCCGACCGATCTGGGGGAAGAAGCCATAGGGGGCAAACTAACCCTATTCTACCACAGGTGGGTCGAGATTACTTCAGACCAGTGGGTCCTCGCCATTGTCCGGGAAGGGTATTACCTGGACTTCCTTCATCTCCCTCCAGACAAGTTTGTGGAATCTCCTTGTCCGCCCCTCAAGAGGGCGGCGCTGGAAGCTACCTTGGGGAGGCTCCTGTCCCTAAAAGCCATAATCCCAGTGCCTGCATAGGAGATAAATTCTGGGCATTACTCCATTTATTTCATCATACCCAAGAAGGGGGGTACCTTCAGACCTGTCCTGGACCTCAAGTCAGTCAACCGGCACTTAAGGGTCCCAGGATTTCGCATGGAAACTCTGCGGTCAGTCCGAAGTGCAATACAGCCAGGGGAGTATCTTTCATCCCTGGATCTGTCAGAGGCCTACTTGCATATCCCAATCCATCGGGATCACCAGCACTACTTACGCTTCAAAGTCCTGGATCAACACTTTCAGTTCCGGGCTCTACCCTTCGGATTAGCCACCGCGCCGCAGACCTTTACCAAGGTAATAGTAGTGGTGGCAGCGTCACTCAGGAAGGAAGGCATTCTCGTCCATTCCTACCTAGACGATTGGCTGATCAGGGCAAAGTCACCGGAGGAGAGCCACCGGGAAACCAACAGAGTTATATCTCTCCTGGAAAGCCTAGGATGGGTAGTCAACACAAGCAACAGTTCCCTACAGCCTTCACAGTCGCTGGAATACCTAGGAGACCGATTCGACACCCAGGAAGACAAGGTCAGCCTGACCTCCAAGAGGAAATCAAAACTCCAGAATCGTTTACAGACTTTGCTGAGCGCCACCCGGCCCACAGCTTGGGATTACCTACAGGTCCTCGGCCTAATGGCCTCCACTCTGGAAGTGGTTTCATGGGCACGGGCTCATATGAGACCGTTACAACGCGCCCTCTTATCTCTGTGGTGCCCACGATTACAGAACTACACCGTGCATCTACCTCTACCGGCCAGAGAACGGCATCAGTTACGCTGGTGGCTGCAGCCCGGCCACATGAGCCGGGGGTCAAAAATGTCCTCTCCAACCTGGACCCTGCTCACTACAGATGCCAGCCTCAGCGGCTGGGGAGCACATTGCGAAGAACTAACCGCCCAAGGGCGGTGGAACAGAGAAGAGTCAGGGTGGAACATCAACCGACTAGAGGCACGGGCAGTCAGGTTAGCATGCCTGCGATTTGCCCACAGACTTCGCACCAGAGCAGTCAGGGTGATGTCGGACAATGCCACTACGGTGGCATACATCAACCGGCAGGGCGGAACCAGGAGCTGACAGGTATCCTTAGAAATAGCCCTCCTGATGGTTTGGGCGGAAGCAAATCTCCAGGACATCTCCGCCGTCCACATCGCCGGGAAGGACAACACCACGGCAGACTTCCTCAGCAGAGAAAGCCTAAACCTGGGGGAATGGCAACTGTCGTCCACGGCCTTCCAGATGATTGTGGATCAGTGGGGGACGCCGGGCATGGACCTACTAGCGGACAGGTCCAACTCTCAAGTACCCAGATACTTCAGTCGCAGACGAGATCCTCTATCCCACAGGATCGATGCCCTGGTGCAACCATGGCCTCAGGGGATACTGCTGTATGCCTTCCCCCCATGGCCCCTACTGGGCGCCATTATACTCAAGATTCAGCGACACAGAGGCCTAGTTCTTCTGGTGGCCCCGGACTGGCCAAGAAGACCCTGGTACGCAGACATGAGAAGACTACTGGCAGGGGATCCTCTATCCCTGCCCCCTCACAGGGACCTGCTGAGACAAGGTCCCATCCTCCACGAGAATCCAGCTCAATTCTCTCTTACGGTCTGGCCATTGAGAGGGCTCGACTGAGGAAAAGAGGATACTCAGGGGCGGTAATAGATACACTCCGAGCACGCAAATTCTCCACATCACTAACTTACATACGGATCTGGAGAGTATTTGAAGCCTGGTGCGAAACTCGCAGCACCAACCCACATGCCGCTAAAATCCTTATCATTTGGATTTCCTGCAAGATGGGCTTCAGAAGGGTCTGTCCCTCAATTCAATCAAGGTTCAGGTGGCAGCGCTATCCTGCTACGGCCACAGGTATGACGGCAACAGCATTGCCACACACCCAGACGTTTCACGTTTCCTGAAAGGAGTCAAGCACATTCGCCTGCCACTGAAATGGCCAGTGCCCCTGTGGAACCTCAACCTAGTTTTGGACTTCTTAGCGGGACCCACCTTCAGACCACTCCGAGGACTGTCCCTCCAGTTGTTAACCTTGAAGATGGTGTTCTTGCTGGCTGTATGCTCCGCACGCCGCATCTCAGAGCTACAAGCGCTGTCCTGCCGCGATCCGTTTCTCAGGATCACCCCAGGGGCTATCCATCTTCACACAGTTCCTTCCTTCTTACCCAAAGTAGTGTCACACTTCCACCTCGACCAAACCATATCCTTGCCAACCATAGAAGGGTTGAAGAAATTGGAAGCAGGTTGAATACTGCGTCATCTTGACATCGGCAGGCTGCTGTCCAGATACCTGGAGATGTTGGAAACAGTACGAAAGATGGGACCACCTGTTCGTCCTTCACAGTGGGAAGTGGCCTCACGAGCGACTATTGCTTGCTGGATCAAAGAAGTTATCAAAGCGGCCTACGCAGAAGTGGGAAAACCACCACCTTTACGAGTCAAGGCTCACTCTACCAGAGCACAAGTGGCCTCCTGGGCAGAAACTAGGATGCTGTCGCCTGCAGAGATATGTAAAGCGGCGATGTGGTCCTCCCTCCATACCTTCTCCAGATTCTATCGTCTGGACGTCCAGGCCAGGGAGGACTCCGCATTTGCAAGGGCAATCCTAAACGTACCTCAGGCAGCCTCCCACCCAGTCCGGGAGTAGCTTTTGTACATCCCGTTTGTAATGAGTCCATCTCCTACACGCTAGGAAATGGTGAGATTACTTACCTGATAATCTCGTTTTCTTTAGTGTAGGCAGATGGACTTAGCATCCCGCTCATCTGCTGATATATATGGGGATTCACCGTTTCAAGCTAAGCCATGTTTCCTTACATAGGGCATCCACCCTGCCGGGTGTCGACGCCTTCCGGTTGAGAACACTGGCAGTCTCCAGCTACTATCAATCGGTTAGGTTAATCATGTTCAGTTAATCAATCGGTAATTCACACATATATCTATACAGCTTTTGCAAGGAAGATTACTGAGCGTCTGCACTTCCTGCAGGGGAATATGTACCACGTGCGGACGTCGGATCCGTCTCCAACTGTTAGCACGAGCACACTATACCCATTCGTAATGAGTCCATCTGCCTACACTAAGGAAAACGAGATTATCAGGTAAGTAATCTCACCAATTTTCTCAGTGGAAGGGAGTGGGCAGTGGAGTGCTTCAGGGATCTGTATTGGGACCCTTACTTTTCAATATTTATAAATGATCTGGAAAGAAATACGAGTGAGGTAATCAAATTTGCAGATGATACAAAATTGTTCAGAGTAGTTAAATCACATCAGATTGTGATAAATTGCAGGAAGACCTTGTGAGACTGGAAAATTGGGCATAGAAATGGCAGATGAAATTTAATGTGGATAAGTGCAAGGTGATGCATATAGGGAAAAATAACCAATGCTATAGTTACACAATGTTAGGTTCCATATTAGGAGCTACCACCCAAGAAAGAGATCTAGGCGTCATAGTGGATAACACATTGAAATCTTCAGTTCAGTTTGCTGCGGCAGTCAAAAAACCAAACAATGCTGGGAATTATTAGAAAGGGAATGATGAATAAATCGGAAAATGTCATAATGCCTCTGTATCGCTCCATGGTGAGACCGCACCTTGAATACTGTGTACAATTTTGGTCGCCGCATCTCAAACAAGATATAATTGTGATGGAGAAGGTACAGAGAAGGGTGACCAAAATGATAAGGGGAATGGAACAGCTCCCCTATGAGGAAATACGAAAGAGGTTAGGACTTTTCAGCTTGGAGAAGAAACAGCTGAGGGGGGGATATGATAGAGGTGATTAAAATCATGAGAGGTCTAGAATGGGTAGATGTGAATCGGTTATTTACTCTTTCAGATAATAGAAAGACTAGGGGGCACTCCATGAAGTTAGCATATGGCACATTTAAAACTAATCTGGGAAAGTTCTTTTTCACTCAATGCACAATTAAACTCTGGAATTTGTTGCCAGAGGATGTGGTTAGTGCAGTTAGTATAGCTGTGTTTAAAAAAGGATTGGATAAGTTCTTGGAGGAGAAGTCCATTACCTGCTATTAATTAAGTTGACTTAGAAAATAGCCACTGCTATTACTAGCAGCAGTAACATGGAATAGATTTAGTTTTTGGGTACTTGCCAGGTTCTTATGGCCTGGATTGGCCACGGTTGGAAACAGGATGCTGGGCTTGATGGACCCTTGGTCTGACCCAGTATGGCATGTTCTTATGTTCTAAGGGGAGGGGAAATGCTTGCCCCTAATTCTAATATAGCAGGCATAACAGTACTTTTAAAATCGGGAAGGGATCCAGCGGCTTGTGAATCATACCATCCAATTTCCCTTTTAAACCTGGATCTTAGTCTTTTGGCAAGGATCTGCTGTATGAATAGATATATAACTACATTAATACATTAAGATCAGGTGCAATTTATGCCATGTAGACTTGTAGGTGACAACATATGCAAATTAATTGACATGCAGTGGTGGGCTAAACATCAGAGTGCAGATGCCATTTTTCTATCCATGGATGCTGAAAAGCCTTTGATGTGGTTCACTGGCCTTTTCTTTTCCAGATCTTTCAAAGATGGGGTTTGGTACAGCCTTCTGCCAATGGATCACAGTTTTATACTCTAATCCAAAGAGATGTCTGAAAATTAATGGGGGATACTTGGATTACTTTACAATGGGCAGGGGGACGAGGCAGGGGTGCCCCTTGTCACCACTCCTTTTTGCCATTTTTCTCGAGCCATTAGCCACCATCATTAGAGGGGATCCAGAGGTCTTGGGCTTCTCATTTGCTCACCACACTTTCAAATTGTCCCTCTACGCAGATGATGTTATGTTTATGCTCACTAACACTCACTAGTCTTTAACTGCTATTGAGAGGAATATAAAAGAGTTTGGCTCAGTCTCCGGGTTCAGAGTGAACTGGGATAAATCAGAGATCCTTAACCTCACCTGTAGCCCGGAAACAGTACACAACCTGAAACAATTACATCCTTTCTGCTGGGCCTCGCAGAAAGTAAAATATTTGGGGATATATTTATCTAACAACCCTGAAGCTTTATTCCATTTGAATCACACCCTGTTGTTGAAGAAAGTATTTGCTGACCTAGACCAATGGGATAGACTTCAATTATCTTGGCTAGGGATGACAGCAACCATCAAAGTGTACCTATTATCAAGGTTGCTCTACCTTTTTCAGTCCCTACCTATTTTGATCTCTAATGACATGCTTAGACGATGGCAGAGAAGGGTATTCAGTTTTATTGGGAAATGGAGACCCCCCCCCCCTGGTTAGTCATGTGGTTCTCTACCAAACTAAGGCAGAAGGAGGGTTGGGGATACCTTATCTGCTCTGGTATTACGTGGCAGCACAGTTAAAACTCAATTATCAACCGGCACCTATCAGGGCCTGGGTTGGCGACCTATCCTGAGATTTTACACACGAGTGGGAAATGGTATTCAAGCAAATTCATAAGACCTCAATATCAACACTTCTGGTTGAAAACAGCTATAAACAACTGTACAGATGGTACCTAACCCCTGCTCGGTTGGCAAAACTAATCCCCCATTCTGATAGTACTTGCTGGAGAGGGTGTAGTTTAATAGGTAGTTATATTCATATGTGGTGGTTGGGAGATAAAATGAATCTCAGATATTGCAAACTGATGTACAGCTGTCAATGGAAATGGTTTTATTGAATGTAATTGATACAGGCGGGCTGACATATCTTCATTCGGTTGTTCCACAATTTTGTATAGCTGTGAGACTGGAAATAGCTAAAGCATGGAAGGCACCTACTTGCCCATCCCTACAATCCATATTGTGACGGTTGGACAGTGTCTGTACACTATACAAGTTGATGGTGGAAAAATCATCATTCCCTAAACAGATTTCATGCAACATGGGATACCTATTTAAGTTGGCAGTCTTTATGACAGGTGACGGACCAGGTCACCCATTGAAGGATTACAGGATCCCTGCATTGACCAATATGTCATACTATATTTCCAACTTCAGATGTCTCTGCGGACATAATGAGTATTTATGAGGTTGGGGGGGGGGGGGGTGAGGGATGGGGGTAAGGGATATCATACCGTTATATTATTGTGGTAGTGAACAATAAGGTTGACATAACTGTTATGCTTTGTTTATTATCTTGTCACACACCAATAAAATTGTTAAAAAAAAAAAAAAAAAAAAAGGGAAAATTGCCATTCTCTGACAAGCAGGGCTGAATTAGCAATAACATAAGAAATGCCATACTGGGTCAGACCAAGGGTCTATCCCAATATCCTGTTTCCAACAGTGGCCAATCCAAGACAGAAATACCTTGTAAGTATCCAAACATTAGGTAGATCACAAGCTATTATTGATTCTTAATTACTGTAATAGTTTATGGATTTATCCTCTAGCAACTTATCCAAACCTTTTTTAAACCCAGTAACGCTAGCTGCTGAAACCACATCCTCTGGCAGTGAATTCCAGAGTTTAACTGTGCTGAGTGAAAAAGACTTTTCTTCGATTTGTTTTAAATGAGCTACTTGCTAACTTCATTGAGTGCCCCCTGGTCTTTCTGTTATCGCAGAGAGTAATTAACCGATTTATATTAGCTTGTTCAAGCCCTTTCATGATTTTGTATACTTCTATCATATCCTCCCTCAGTTGTCTTTTCTCCAAACTGAACAGCCCTAACTTCTTTAGCCTTTCCTCATAGGGCAGCCGTTCCATGCCCCATATCATTTTGGTTGCCCATTCTCTGCACTTTCTCCAGTGCAGCTATATCCTTTTTGAGATGTGGTGACCAGACTTGCACACAGTATTCAAGGTGCAGTCTCACCATGGAGCGATACAGAGGCATTGTGACATCCTCCGTTTTATTTTCCATTCCCTTCCTAATAATTCCTAACATTTACTTTTTTGATCGCCACAGCACACTGGGCTGACTATTTCAATGTATTATCCAGTATGATGTCTAGATCTCTTCCTAAGTGATAACTCCTAAGATAGAGCCTAACATTGTATAACTACAGTAAGGGATATTTTTCCCTATATGCATCACTTTGCACTTGTCCACATTAAATTTAATCTGCCATTTGGAAGCCCAATCTTCCAGTCTCACAAGGTCCTCCTGCAATTCATCACAATCTGCTTGAGATTTAACTACTCTGCATAATTTTGTTATCCGCAAATTTGATCACCTCACTTGTCGTACCCCTTTCCTGATCATTTATAACTATATTAAAAAGCACCAGTGCAAGTATAGATCCCTGAGGTACTCCACTGTTTACCTTTTTTCCACTGTGAAAACTGACCATTTAATCTTACTCTGTTTCCTGTCTTTTAACCAACTTGCAATCCACAAAAGGACATTGCCTCTTATCCCATGACTTTTTAGTTTTCTTAGAAGCCTCTCATACAGGACTTTGAACAACTTCTGGAAATCCAAATACACCACATCTACTGGTTCACCTTTGTCCACATGTTTATTTATCCCTTCAAAAAGATGTAGGAGATTTGTGAAGCAAGAATTCCTTGGGTAAATCCATGTTGGCTGTGTCCCATCAAACCATGTCTATCTAAATGTTTCGTGATCTTATTCTTGATAAGTTTCCATGATTTTTCCGGGCACTGAAGTCAGGCTCACCGGTCTATAGTTTCCCAGATCACCTCTGGATCCCTTTTTAAATATAGGGATTACATTGGCCATCTTCCAATCTTCAGATACATTGGTTGATTTTAATGATAGGTTACAAATTTTCACGAATAGTTCTGAAATTTCATTTTTTAGTTCTTTCAGAACCCTGGGGTGTATATCATCCAGGTGATTTACTACTCTTCAGTTTGTCAATCAGGCCTACCACATCTTCCAGGTTCACCATGATTTGGTTCAATTGAACAGAATCATCACCCATGAAAACCTTTTCCAGAATGGGTATCTCTCCAACAACCTCTTCAGTAAACACTAAAGCAAAGAAATTGTTTAATCTTTCCGTGATGGCCTTATCTTCTCTAAGTGCCCCTTTAACCGTTTGATCATCCAACGGTCCAATAGACTCCCTTACGGTCTTTCTGCTTCGGATATATTTTAAAATGTTTTTAGTGTGAGTTTGTGCCTCTATGGCCAACTTCTTTTCAAATTTTCTCTTAGCCTGTCTTATCAATGTCTTACATTTAACATGCCAATGTTTATTCTGTATCCTATTTTTCATCTGAAGGATCCTTCTTCCAGTTTTTGAATGAAGATCTTTTGACTAAAATAGCCTCTCTCTCCTTACCTTTTAACCATGCCAGTAATCGTCTTGCCTTCCTTCCACCTTTCTTAATGCATGGAATACATCTGGTCTGTGCTTTTAGGATGTTTTTTTTGTTTTTTTTTTTAACAATGCCCACACCATTGCACACTTTTTATTTATTTATTTTTATTTATTTTAATTTTTTCTATACCGGCATTCGTGAAAATATCACATCAAGCCGGTTTACAATAAACAATGGGTGATAACTGGAACAGAGAACGAAATAATATGAACTATAAATAATATAGATGCAGTTACAATAAACAGGGAGACGTACAACTAGGAGCAAGAAGAAGACAAGATAGAAACTTTAACAAAGTGTATAAACCTGTAGAATGGAGGAATTTCCAAAAATGGATGTTTGAGAATTACAATGAATTTTTATCTTTTGTAGCTGCACCTTTCAGTTTTTTTCTATTTTTCTCATTTTCTCAAAGTTTCCCTTTTGAATGTTTAGTGCTAGAGCCATAGATTTACATACTGTCCCCCTTCCAGTCATTAATTCAAATTTGATCATATTATGAGCACTATTGCCAAGTAGCCTCACCACCGTTGCCTCTCACTAAATCTTTTGCTCCACTGCGAATTAGATCTAAAATTGCTCCCTCTCTTGTCGGTTCCTGAACCAATTGCTCCATAAAACTCTTTCTTGTTTTATCCCAATATCCTGTTTCCAACAGTGGCCAATCCAAGACAGAAATACCTTGTAAGTATCCAAACATTAGGTAGATCACAAGCTATTATTGATTCTTAATTACTGTAATAGTTTATGGATTTATCCTCTAGCAACTTATCGCGCTTCAAGAGTTCAAGGTCCGGAGTTTAAGAATTCAAGTCAGACGTGTCCACGTTTCACGGGCTGCTTCTTCGGGGACTGCACTGGACAGTTCACATTGTGAAATATTCTCCGGTTGGTGCTTGTCTGGTGAAGGATGTCTGTTAGTTCCACATTACTTCCCAAATTTTATTTGAGGTCTAAATTAATTATTCTCATAGAAAGATCATGTCAGACAAATTTGACTTTTTTGATTTAGTGACTAGAGAATGAGATCAAGGAAGAGCACTTGATGTGATTTATCTGGATTTTGCAAAGCTTTTCATATGGTCCTGCATTGGAAGTTTGTGAACAAATTGAAAAGCCTGGGAATGGGTCCTAAGGTGGTGGAATAAATTATAAATTGACTGACAGAAGACAGCATGTAGTCCTACATCGTACCTACTCTGAGGAGGGAAAAGTGATGGGGAGTGCTTCAGGGTTTGGTTCTGGGACTGGTTCTGTTCAATATCTTCATGAGCAACCGAACAGAAGGGTTTGAAGGAAACATTTATTTTTGCAGCTGAGGCAGAGATCTGCACCAGAGTGGACACACCTGAAGGAGCAGAGAAAACGAAAAGTGATCTAATAACTTGACATTTGGCAGCTGGAATTCAAATGCCAAGTGCAGAGTCATGCATCTGATATGCAGAATTCCGAAGGAGCTGTTTTTGATGGTGGGCGAAAGTCTGATGTGTATGGCCTGGAAGAGAGATCCCATGGAGTGCTAGTGTCTGATTGGAAGGTAGCAGAGCAAACTAAAGCAGTTGTTAAGGCCAGAGGGATGCTGGACTGCATAGAAAGAGGCATAACCAGCAGGAAAAAGGATGTGATAATGCCTCTGTACATGTCCTTAGGGTTCATCTGGAGTACTGTGTTCAGTTTTGGAGACTATCCCAAAAAGGACAGAGACCGGATTGAAGCAGTCCAGAGTGGCTAAAATGGTATGAAGCCTGCACCAAAAGTTATGAGATTAAGGAACCTAAATATGTATATATTGGAGGAGAAGAGAGTCAGGAGTGATATACTTTATTAAGTTTTACAATACAAAGCAAAAAAACAAAACAAAACAACTTTGTATATAAGAAACACATAGGGATCTTCTAATAGAAAATTATTAAAAAGAAACAAAATAAACAAAGTAACATTTATCCCTATATTTGTGGAACATCAATGGAAAAAGGGAAGCAGAACCTCATGGAGGAAATATAAGGGAATATAAAATAAAAGGGATAACATGGAGTACCACTATCTAAATCAGCAAAAGACAACTGGGGGCAACAGACACTAGCAAGGGCTTTCTAAAATCCAAGAAAGCTTTCTGTTGATGTGGTACAAAGGCAACAAAGCAATGTTTTAAGTATGGGGTTTTTTTTATGGTGCACCGCTTAGGGCATCTGCATAAGCAGTTTATAAATCAATATTTGTTTATTAACTATGCATTTACATAGCAAAACTTTAAAAACTCCTAAGGCAATAGCCTCCCTTCGCAAAGCGAGAAACCCTCTCCTTCTCTCCTGGATTGCTTTAGCAATCAGGAAATACTCTTACGGCCAAATTTTTAAACTGTTATGTGCATGGCTGATCCTTGCGTGCGCTGCATGCATTTTCAAAGGGACCCGGCCCTGCATGTAACCCCTATTATGCGCAAAAGAACGGGGCCCAGAGAAAGGGGCATTGCAGGAGGCGGGAAAGGGTGGGCCTGGAGGTGGCCGGTACAGCAGCCATTTGCCGCTGTGCCGGGGAAGCGTGCACAAGTTGCTTCTGCTCCAACGGAGTAGTAAGCAATAAAATAAAAAAAAAGAAAGGTAAGCAAAAGGGTTTAGGGCAGTGGTCCCCAAACCTGTCTTGGAGGGTCACCAGCCAGTCGGGTTTTTGGGATATCCTCAATGAATATGCATGAGAGAAAATTTGCATGCACTGCCTCCATAACATGCAATTTTCTCTCATGCATATTCATTGTGGATATCCCAAAAACCCGACTGGCTGGAGGCCCTCCAGGACAGGTTTGGGGACCACTGGTTTAGGGGATGAGGAGGAGAGGGAAAGAGGGAGGGAGTATGGGTAAGGGGGGGTAGGGAAGTTCCTTACCAGTCGAGGGAACTCGAGGAGGCCTGATTGCGTAGCCACGTGAAATTTTACAAAATTGGACCCCCTGGATGCGCCACCTGCACATGCGCGCGCGGCCATGGGATTTAATAACATGCGCGCATCAGCTCACGCATATTATAAAATCAGCGCGTCCATGTTACACACTGGGAAGCTCGTGCACATGGATGCACGCAGACACCTTTTAAAATCTACCCCTTAATGTTTGACCATAAAACTGGGAATTCAAATTCCTGAAATACAACTTCATGATATAGCTGAGGTCCTCTTTCATAACAAAGGAATAGAACGTTCAATAACCTCTGGTCCAGAATTCTCCAGGAAATTGGTTAGATTAAATGTATCAGCAGAAAGATGACTGGATTGATTGTGAGAAGTAATTGAGCGGGATCCAGGTAAGAAAGGAACATTATTGATAGAAGAAACATAGAAACATAGAAATGACGGCAGAAGAAGACCAAACGGCCCATCCAGTCTGCCCAGCAAGCTTCACACATTTTTTCTCTCATACTTATCTGTTTCTCTTAGCTCTTGGTTCTATTTACCTTCCACCCCCACCATTGAAATATCTAGCTTGATTAGTTAGGGGTAGTAGGGGTAGTAACCGCCGCAATAAGCAAGCTACACCCATGCTTATTTGTTTTACCCAGACTATGTTATACAGTCCTTATTGGTTGTTTTTCTTCTCCCCTGCTGTTGAAGCAGGGAGCTATGCTGGAAATGCGTGATGTATCAGTCTTCTCCCATGCCGTTGAAGCAGAGAGCCATTCTGGATATGCATCGAAAGTGAAGTATCAGACACATTTGGTTTGGGGTAGTAACCGCCGTAACAAGCCAGCTACTCCCCGCTTTGTGAGTGCGAACCCTTTTTTCTTCTCCCCTGTCGTTGAAGCAGAGAACTATGCTGTATATGCATTGAAGGTGAAGTATCAGGCTTATTTGGTTTGGGGTAGTAACCGCCGTAACAAGCCAGCTACTCCCCTCTTTGTGAGTGTAAATCCATTTTTCCACATTTCCTCTTGCTGTTGAAGCTTAGAGCGATGTTGGAGTCACAGTAAGTATGTGTATGTTTATTGAATAAGGGTATTGTCTCCAGGCAGTAGCTGTCATTCTGGTGAGTCACCCACTCTTCATTGGCGGCCTCTTGACTTTATGGATCCACAGTGTTTATCCCACGCCCCTTTGAAGTCCTTCACAGTTCTGGTCTTCACCACATCCTCCGGAAGGGCATTCCAGGCGTCCACCACCCTCTCCGTGAAGAAATACTTCCTGACTTTGGTTCTGAATCTTCCTCCCTGGAGCTTCAAATCGTGACCCCTGGTTCTGCTGATTTTTTTCCTACGGAACAGGTTTGTCTTTGGATCATTAAAACCTTTCAAGTATCTGAAAGTCTGTATCATATCACCTCTGCTCCTCCTTTCCTCCAGGGTGTACATATTTAGATTCTTCAATCTCTCCTCGTACGTCATGCGATGAAGATCCTCCACCTTCCTGGTCGCCCTTCTCTGTACCGCTTCCATCTTGTCTTTGTCTTTTTGTAGATACGGTCTCCAGAACTGAACACAGTACTCCAGGTGAGGCCTCACCAAGGACCTGTACAAGGGAATAATCACTTCCCTTTTCTTACTCGATATTCCTCTCTCTATGCAGCCCAGCATTCTTCTGGCTTTTGCTATCGCCTTGTCGCATTGTTTCGCAGACTTCATATCATTAGACACTATCACCCCAAGGTCCCTCTCCTGCTCCGTGCACATCAGCTTTCCCCCCCCCCCCCCCCCCCCCCCCCCCCCCCATCGAATACAGTTCATTTGGGTTTCCACTCCCCATATGCATGACTTTGCACTTCTTGGCATTGAATCTGAGCTGCCATATCTTCGACCACTCTTCCAGTTTCCTTAGATCCCGTCTCATTCTCTCCACTCCTTCCGGCGTGTCCACTCTGTTGCTGATCTTTGTGTCATCCGCAAAAAGACAAACCTTACCTTCTATCCCGTTCGCAATGTCGCTCACAAAGATATTGAACAGGACCGGTCCCAACACCGATCCTTGCGGTACACCACTTAAAACCGCTCTCTCTTCAGAGAAGGTTCCATTTACCATCACACATTGTCTTCTGTCTGTCAGCCAATTTGCAATGCAGGTCACCACCTCGGCCCTCACTCCTAAGCTTCTCGTTTTACTCAGCAGTCTCCTGTGCGGAACCGTATCAAAAGCTTTGCTGAAATCCAAGTATATGATATCAAGCGCTCTTCCTCGATCCAATTCCTTGGTTACCCAGTCAAAAAAGTTAATCAGATTTGTCTGACAGGATCTTCCCCTGGTGAATCCATGTTGCCTCTGGTCCATCAATTCTCCGGACTGTAGATAGTTCACTATTCTCTCTTTCAGCAGTGACTCCATTACTTTTCCCACCACCGAAGTGAGGCTAACCGGTCTGTAGTTGCCAGCTTCCTCCCTGTTCCCACTCTTGTGAAGCGGGACCACCACCGCTCTTCTTCAATCACTTGGCACCACTCCCGTTTCTAGAAGGAACTTGATGTGATGAAAATTGGAAAATTTCAAGGAAAACTTTCCTTAAGTGTCACATGAGGAGTTTCACCCATTATTTTAGGAAAATTAACAAACTAGAGATTAAAAAGCCTATATTGATTTTCCAGTAGCTCGATCCTTCTACAAAGAGCACTTCTATCCTTGACCACAGTGCCATTAAAATTTTGAATGTTTTTTTAATTGGTCTCAAGCCCAGAAATCTTATTCTGTACCTTCACAATGAGATCATGTTTTTTAACAAAAGATTCAAGCTTAGCAGCTAACGAATCAATTTTAGCTGTATACATTTGAATAGTTGTCTCAAAATTAACTGTTAACTCCCATAGGGAATCTAAAGTGACCACCGCCAGCTTAGTTAGTGTTGAGAGGAACTCACCAGTATGGACTAATTGTTCCACACTGGTTGGAAGGCCAGGGGTAGAACCCGAATCAACCACAGTGCCCTCATCAACCAGAACAGGCGAAGACTACAAGGGTAGCATTCAGGTTCTCTCCTGCATTTACAGGTGAAGAGTCAGCTTGGAATGCTGATGATGGACTCGTGGGATTCCCGCACCACAGTCATTGTCAGTGTGTGACTCTGCTAACCCGCGAAGCACATCCTGTCTCTTGGCCAGCAGTAGGCACTGATCTAGGGGGAAAGAAGCCTCATCCTCTGGTGATTCAGGCTTTCCTCTATCCTGAATCAATGGGGATTTCCCCCTGGTTAACAGTGGTTCCAGGGGACATGAAGTTAGAAATCAGCTGCTGCCCCGGGAGGTAAGTAGGATCCAGGGGAAAGATCCAAACCATACTCTTCCTTTTAAATGGCATTTGTAAAAGGTAACAAAAGAAATTGGGAACAGCTTAGAGCACATCTTCACTCATGCTGCTATCTTGGCCTCCCTCCACACAGACGTATAGTTACTTGAAAGTTTTTAATGCCCAGGAATCAAACCTTTTTCGATGAAAAGGTAACTGTAGAACAAAGGTTCGTATTATGAAGCGCCAAGGCAGTCAAATCAGGACAAATGTCAGGAAGTATTTCTTCTCAGGGTGATGAATACATGGAATACTCTCCCAGTAGAGGTAATGAGGGCAAGGATAGTAATGGAATTCAAAAGTGACATGATTCACCTTCACAAAGCGCAACATTCTACCAGAACAGCATGCAAAATGAACCTAGACATACCTTCCCCCAGTATTGCCAAACTGACCACCACGAGGAACAGAGCCTTCTCTATCGCAGGACCCAAATTATGGAACACCCTCCCTCAATACCTAAGTTCACTCAGTGACATTAAATCTTTTAAAAAGGAACTCAAAACCTGGTATTTCAACCTAACTTTCCGTGATGGAGTCGGCTAAGCTGTCCACAACTTCCCACCTCATTCCTCCCCTTCGCACGTCTCTCTCGAACCCCCCCCCCCCCCCCCCTCCCCCCCCCCCCCCGCCCTTCCCCGATCCTCCTATACCCCCGTCCCACCCATATCTTCCTCTCCGATACAACCGACCCCCGGTACCCAGCACCTTTCCATGAGATCTGCCCTCAGTCCCCCCATATTAAATGATTTCACCGATTGTTGTAAAGTGCTCTTTTCAGTTTTATTTATTTAAAGTCTCTTTTATACCGATGACCGTTCACACATCGCATCGGTTTACAATTAAACAGTAACAGATGGGCGGAAACCCTTACATATAACATTGTAAAACAGCGTAACTTTTGGGCAGGGCCCTTACATGTAACTGATAAAAAGGAGGCTAAAACTTGGAAGGGTATAGAGCTGACTATACTGGGCAGAGTCCATGTAGTCAATAAATAGATACAGCATAATCACTATATACATATAAGAACAAAACTATATACAATAGATAATGACATAAATAGCCGATTCAAAAGTACCAAATCGAAGGGCATAAGACAGATTCCACAGGGTCGAATTCCTTAGTCATATAGTAGGATTATTAGTTAAAAAGAGTTTTAGTAGAACAGGGGGGTTTAAGTAATGGCTGGTGAAATCTGGTAAGCTTGCTGGAAGAGCCATGTTTTCAGTTTTTTTTTGAAGGTAGGAGTGTATGTTTCCAGGCGTATATCAGAGGGCAGGGAGTTCCAAATAGATGGGCCGGCGAGAGAGAAAGCTCTGCTTATGGTGGAGGATAATTTAAAAGATTTGATAGGTTGGGCGCGTAGGGTTCCTTGGAGGGCTGTACGTGTTGGTCTATTCGAAGTACGGGGGAGGAGTGGGGGGTTAATCCAGTTAAGGTTAGAGTTCAGCAGACTTTTGTGGATGATAGAAAGGGCTTTATAGCGAATTCGGAAATGTATAGGGAGCCAGTGAAGTTCGATAAGTGTGGGGGTGATGTGATCTCTTTTTTTTGAATTAGTTAGAATCCTAGCGGCAGCATTTTGTAATAGTTGTAAGGGTTTAGTATGAGTAACGGGAATGCCTAGCAAGAGTGCATTACAATAGTCTACCTTAGATAAAATGATAGACTGGAGTACAGTGCGGAAATCAGAAAAGTGTAGCATAGGTCTAAGTTTTTTTATGGTTTGGAGCTTAAAATAGCATTCCTTGATGATGGATTTAATAAAGGGTTTGAAAGTAAGATGGTTATCAATAAGTTTGTAATAAGTTTGTAATCGTTGCTCCCCTTTTACCTCATCCCTTACTCCGTTCACAGTTTATTAAGTCATTCCAGTGTTATCAAATTGTATTAAGTTGTTATCCTGTAAACCGGAATGAAGGCAACCCGCTATACTTCGGTATATAAAAGCCGCAAAATAAATAAATAAATAAATAAAAAAGGGTATGGGATAAGCACAAAATGTTCCTAGTGGGTAAATGATGGAGACGAAGAAAAGGGTAACCCATGTTGACTATGATAATCTACACAAAATAATCCTAAGAAAAGAAAAAAGTTTTGCTGTGCAGACTGGATGAACCACTTGGGTCTTTTTCCCCTGATATCTAGTATGTTGCTATGTAAGGTGCTATTGTCATGGAGACTTGAGATGCTGTCCAGTAAGGCTATGGCAACTAAGGCTCTGGAGAGAAAAGTGCCAGATCCAACACCTCAGCATGGAAGGCCACTATGGAGGTCCTGATACTGGTACCTCAGAACCTAATCTTTCTTTACACCAAGTACATCAGATCTTCTGCAGCGAAGTGAAGAGGAGCCTAAATATTTTTCTGAAGAGAGTGTCTCTTCAACTCTGGCCCAGAACATACAGCTGCCAGTGGACTAGTTCAGAGTTGAAGAATTTCTTTGCTTGCTTGACTCCTGAAAACAGGCGAGAGCCTTGGAGCTTCTCCTGCCTAACATGGAAGAGATATTCTCAAGGCTGGAGCCCTATCTAGTTTCACATGAGCACATAGCTCACTGCAAGGGGTGCTGGCCTTAGGAATTAGCTCTCAACAATTGGACAATCCTTCTCCTGGGATGTGAAAATATTGCCCTGATTGGAGGATGAGGAAGGAGCTTCAGCTATGTCAGATTCCCTCCTTGGGTATGTCCCCTTCAGAGGAGGATTGTGGCAAAATTTCAGCCTGGAGGATTTTTATTCATATTGGCCCATGGGTAACATAGGTGATTTCAGTACAGGCATTACAATTTCCATACTTGTTGGTTATGGGAGACTTTCATCAAAATGTAGATATGGGGTATAGAAAGGCAGAAGATTTTTTTAAATCTCTTATAGTAAGTGATTTAGAACAGATAGTTTCAGAGGCCTCACATGGTAGGGGAGAGGGAGACATACATTAGATTTGAAGTTTGTGTCCTCATTAACATGGTAAATGAGGGCAGAAAAAGGACCAAATGATCCATCTCATCTGTCCAGCAAACTTATGGTAGTATCTGCTGCGCCTTGCAGGTTACCCCCATGCTTAACAGTTTCCCAGACCATAAAAGTCAGGGCCCTCATTGGTTTCTGTTTGAATCCAATTTCCCTTTATTCTTTGCTGTGGAAGCAGAGAACAAAGTTGAGTTACATCAAAAGTATTAGGCTTATTGGTTAAGGGTAGTAAAAGCCCCCCATGCTTATTTGTTCCCAGCCTGTAAAAGTCAGGGCCCTTGTTGGTTGCTGTCTGAATCCAATTCATCTTTTCCTCCTGCCATTGAAGCAGAGAGCAATGATGGAGTTGCATCAACAGTATCAAGGCTTATGTGTTAAGGGTAGTAACCGCTGCTCCAGCAAATTATGCCCATGCTTTCCTTTCTTCATTTCCATCAACAATATTTTTCCCTTGCCCCTTTGAATTATTTCACTGTTTTCATCTTCACCACCTCCTCCAGAAGGACATTCCAGGCATTCACCACCCTCTTTATGAAGAAATGTTTCCTGAAGTTGGTTCTGAGTCTTCCTTCCTGCAGTTTCATTTCCTGACCCCTAGTTCTACTGATTTCTTTCCAACGGAAAAGTTTTGACAATTGTGCATCATTAAAATCTTTCAGGTTTCTGAAGGTCTATAATCATATCTCCCCTGCACCTTCTCACTTCAAGGATATACATCCCTACAATACCTGATTGTAATCCACTTTGAAATGCTTGAAAAGTGGAATATAAATCACATAAAAATAAAATTAAAATATTCAGATCCTTAAGCCTCTCATAATTCTTCCAATGCTGACCCACACCATTTTAGTCACTTTTCTTTGGACCGCCTCCATCTTGCCTTTATCCTTTTTTTTGAGATATGGGTACCAGTACTGAATGCAGTACTCCAGGTAAGGCTTCATCAAGACCTGTACAAGGGCATCACCACCTCCTTTTTCTTACTGGTTATTTCTCTCTATGCATTCCAGCAGTCTTCTAGCTTTAGTTATTGCCTTGTCACATTGCTTTGCCACCTTCAGATCACCAGACACTATCACCCCAAGATCCCTATCCTAGTCCGTGCACATTTAGTCTTTCACTGCCCATCACTCTTCTGGATTGTTGCACTCCAGATGTATGACTCTGCACTTCTTGGCATTGAATCTCAGCTGCTAAATCCTCGACCAGTCTTCAAGCTTTCTTAAATCACTTTTCATTTTCTCAACTCCTTCAGGCGTGTCCACTTTGTTATGGATCTTAGTATCATCCGCAAATAGACAAACTTTACCTTTTGTCCTGCAATGTTGCTCGCAAAGATATTGAACAGAACCGGTCCCAAAACCAATTCCTGTGGTACTCCACTTAACACTGTTATTTCTTTAGAGTAGACTCCATTTACCATTACATGCTGTCTCCTGTCAACCAGTTTGCAATCTATGCCACTACCTTGGCACCCACTCCCAAGCTTCTCATTTTGTTCACGAGTTTCCTATGAGGCACCGTACCGAAAGCTTTATTAAAATCCAAGTAAATCACATTGAACGCTCTTCCCTGATTCATTTCTCTAGTCACCCAATCAAAAAATTCAGATTTGTTTGACAGGACCTTCCCCTGATGAATCCATGCTATTTCAGGTCGAGCTAACCACTGGATTTGTAGATAATTCACTATCCATCAGCAGAGTCTCCAATAATTTTCCCACCATTGAGGTGAGGCTAACCGGCTTGTAATTTCCAGCCTCCTCTCTGCTACCACTCTTGTGAAGCGGAACCACCACTGCTTTTCTCCAGTCTTGCGGCACCACTCCTGTTTCCAGGGATCTATTGAACAGGTCTTTCAGCGGACCCGCCAGCACATCTGTGAGTTCCCTCAGTATCCTGGGATGTACCTCATCTGGCCCCCCATGGCCTTGTCCACTTTCAGTTTTCCTATCTCTTCCCATACATTCTCTTCTGCAAATGAAGTTTCATCTACTCTACCCCCATCCATGATCTTGCCAACCAGCAATGGTACTTTTCCAGAGTTGTCTTTAGTGAACACTGAACTGAAGTATTTAATATTTCTGCCATTTCTTCATCTCTCTCCACACATTGATCTTTGTCACCTTTCAATTTCATTATACCACTTCGGACCTTTCTCCTTTCTCTGATATATCTGAAAAATGTTTTGTCACCTCACTTTCCCTTTTTTGGCAATCCTTTCTTCTGCCTGACTTTTTGCTTTCTTGAATTCTTTTTTCATTTCCCTCAGTTTCACCAGATATTCTTCCCGGTGTTCCTCTTTTGAGATCCTCTATACTTCTTGAACACTGTTCTTTTTGCCTTTATTTTTTCAGCCACCTCCTTTGAGAACCAGATCAGCTTCTTATTCCTCTTACTTTTGTTTACTTTTCTAACATATATTGCTCCTTTTAGTTTGGCCCGCTGTTGTTCCACCTCTCTCATTTTCTCCCAGTCTTCTAGCTACCCTCCAGCAAGAGAGTGAGGAAATCTGCATTTTGAATGTTCAGTGAATCTTCTGTGGAGTGATGATTATATAATTCGTTCCAGATTTGAGTTTTGCTAAAGTGAGGGATAAGTCAGATGGGATCCAGCAGAAAATAGAAATCGATAGAAAAACTATTAAGTTTAAAAGAGAGATGCTTCCCTAAAGGAGTGATTGATGTGGTGGCCTGGGCTACAAGCTGCTACTTCTTGCTAGAAAAGGGGGTCTCAGATTGTACCGCAATTCCTATGAGAGAGATTAAAAAAGAGACTAGAGTAGCAAGAAGTACAGTGGCCCCCTTGGTATAAAACTGAACTGGCAAATCAAAAAAGGAAATTATGCAAATTAGAGAGGAGATGGAAGAATTCAAGTTTAGAGGGGGATAAAGCTGCTGCATGGAGGGAAGTAACGAATAAGTATTTTAGGAACATAGTTCGGGGGAAAAATAAATATTACTCAGGAATTATAGATAAAGCCTATAATAATCCAAGGGTAATTTTTGAAAAAGTGGAATATGCTAGGCAAGAAAAAAGTCTTTATAGTATGATGCTCTTTCTTCCCCAGTGCTCTGAATTGAGTATTCGTTTTGAGAGTAAAATTCAAATTTTTAAGGAAGAATTTGCAAGATGATTCAAGTGTAATGAAGGGGCTACAGAATTTGGAATTTTTAGTTACTACTGATGAGGGGCCAACTGTAGAAGAGTTAACAGGATTTTGAGATTATTTTATTTGTGGAGTTTGCCCTCACTATTTCTGGAATTAAGAAATCCAGTCTTTTATTGGATCCGTGTCCTGCCTGGCTTATTCCAAGATTCCCTGACATGGTATTGAAGGAGCTATTGAATTTAGTGGATTTGTCCCTATCAGAAGGAAATGTTTCTATGATACTAAAATCAGCAGTGATTTATCCTATTCTTAAGGATTCTCATCTGGATCCTCAGAGTTGTAGTAATTACAGGTCAGAGGCCAATCTTCCTTTTGCTGCAGAAGTGATTGAGCAAGTGGTGCTGAAACCATGACAAATTTTTTGGAAGATAATGGGAAGTTAGATATATCCCAAGCAGGATTTAGGATAGTGTGCAGCACAGAAACGATAGATTGATGTCACAAACTGTGCTGCAGTACTAGAGTCGTCAATTCTACTTATCTCCTTAGATCTGTCTAGCGTCTTCGATTTGGTGGATCATTCAAGGTTGTCTTGTTGTGTAGAACTAGGGATAAAAAGTAACATTTTAAAATGGTTGACTTCTTTAACCGACAGGAAACAGATGCTATATTTTCAAGGAGAATGTTTTTCACTCCAGAAAGTGGAGTGTGGGGTCCCTCGGGGGGGGGGGGGGGGGGTGTCCTCTATTCTCAATGCTTTTTAACATCTATCTGCCTCTGCTGGGACAGCTGGTTCGCTCTTTTGGGTTTGTCCCATTTTTTTTACACAGTTGATAGACAGATTTTAGTATGTTTGGGATCATCCAATGAGAATTTTAAAAATTTGTGAGGATTGTATTTCTGCATTGAGTAATTGGTTGAATTAGAATGGCTTAGTTCTTGGAAAAAAAAAAACCCTAAAATTTAAAAAATTGGAGGAGATCTAAACTCAGACCACATTTTTGATCATCCTCCAAACCCAACAATCATCTTCCCTGGTAGGGGAGAGAATACAGTTCTACCTGGAGGAATGGCACAAGACTATCAAAAACCACTGGGTTCTCAAAATTGTGGAGTCTGGATACCACTTAGATTTCTCCCAGTTTTCCACTCTTCCTCATTGCTCAATCTTCATTCTGGATCTATCTCTCAGTACAACTCCACCTGGAGGTGGAGTCACTTATCAGTCAGTGTATGATAGAACCTGTTCCACTCATCAACATGGCCAGGGTATCTACTCCTGCTACTTCTATATTCTCAAGAATACTGTGGGATTGAGGTCCATCCTTGGTTTAAGAAAGCTGAACAATAATCTGCTCCAGGAGAAATACAAAATGAACTCTCTTCACACAATTCTTCCCTTTATCCAAAAGGGGGCATGGATATATGCCTTGGATCTCGAGGATGCCTATTCTCACAAAGCCATCCAATCCTCCCACTGGCACTATCTATACTTTATGGTGGAGTCCTCTCATTTCCAGTATAGAGTACTCCCTTTCAGGCTATCAGCAGCTTAGTTGTAGTAGAAGCACATCTTCATCGTCTAGGCATCCAGGTCTTTCCTTTCCTAGACCACTGGCTAGAGATGACGACTTCTTGGGAAAATGTCCTCACCTCTTACAAAAGTTGATTCAACTCCTACATTTATTAGGCTTCCTGGTGAACTTCAAAAAATCAATTCTAGTTCCCACCCAGAGAATAAAATTTATAGGAGCATGGATAGATTCCCAGCAAGAGCCTTCCTCCAGCAGACCGGGCAAACACAGGACCCTTATATCAGCTGCTGAATGCAGATCAGACAACAGGCAGGGACATTCTAGTCATTTTGTGACAAATGTTGGCAGCAGTTCATGTAGTTCCACTGACTCGCTTTCACCTGCAACTCCTACAAACTGGCCTTTGCTCCCAGTGGGACCAATTAACTCAACCCTTGATGCTGGTGAATGTCTCACAGGAAATGAAGCAGGGGCTTCGCTGGTGTCTACAACCCTGCATCCTTCAAAAAGGAGCTTTACTAATTTGCTTCCTCACCAAGTAACATTGGCTACGGATGCCTTCACAAAAGGATAGGTAGCCCACACAGGCTTCTTCCTAACTCAAGGGGCTTGGTTGTTAATAGACAATTTCAGATTGACCTAGAACTGCAAGGAATTGGATATGCTTTAACAACTTTTACACACCTCCTCTAGGGGAAGAGTGTTATCATTCAAACCAATAACCAGGTAGCTATTTCTACATGAAGAAAGTGGTATGGGGTCATGGATCCTCTGCCAAGAGGTGATTAATGATATGGGAATGGGCATACAAGTATCAAGCTGACCTGCAGCCTTCCATGAATTTCCAGCACATTTGCAGATATATTCCCTGCAACAATTAACTGCAGATACTGTTCAGTCTATGGGGACTTCAGCAATCAACCTCTTTGTATCAAAAATTGGCCATAGAGGCAAAAACTCATAATAAAAACTTTTTAAAATATATCCAAAGCAAGAAATCTGTGAGGGAGTCGGTTGGACCATTAGATGACAGAGGGGTTAAAAGGGCTCTTAGGGAAGATAAGGCCATTGCAGAAAGACTAAATGAATTCTTTGCCTCCGTGTTTACTAAAGAGGATGTTGGGGAGATACCAGTTCCGGAGATGGTTTTCAGGGGTGATGAGTCAGACGAACTGAACGAAATCACTGTGAACCTGGAAGATGTAGTAGGCCAGATTGACAAACTAAAAAGTAGCAAATCACCGGGACCGGATGGTATGCATCCTAGGGTTCTGAAGGAACTCAAAAATTAAATTTCTGATCTATTAGTTAAAATTTGTAACCTATCATTAAAATCATCCATTGCACCTGAAGACTGGAGGATGGCCAATGTAACCCCAATATTTAAAAAAGGCTCCAGGGGCAATCCGGGTAAATATAGACCAGTGAGCCTGACTTCAGTGCTGGGAAAAATAGTGGAAACTATTCTCAAGATCAAAATCGTAGAGCATATAGAAAGACATGATTTAATGGAACATAGTCAACATGGATTTACCCAAGGGAAATCTTGCCTAACAAATCTGCTTCATTTTTTTGAAGGGGTTAATAAACATGTGGATAAAGGTGAACAAGTAGATGTAGGTTATTTGGATTTTCAGAAGGCGTTTGACAAAGTCCCTCATGAGAGGCTTCTACGAAAACTAAAAAGTAATGGGATAGGAGGCAATGTCCTTTCGTGGATTACAAGCTGGTTAAAAGACAGGAAACAGAGAGTAGGATTAAATGGTCAATTTTCTCAGTGGAAAAGGGTAAACAGTGGAGTGCCTCAGGGATCTGTACTTGGACCGGTGCTTTTCAATATATATATAAATGATCTGGAAAGGAATACGACTAGTGAGGTTATCAAATTTGCGGATGATACAAATTATTCAGAGTAGTTAAATCACAAGCAGACTGTGATACATTACAGGAGGACCTTGCAAGACTTGAAAATTGGGCATCCAAATGGCAGATGAAATTTAATGTGGACAAGTGCAAGGTGTTGCATATAGGGAAAAATAACCATTGCTGTAGTTACACTATGTTGGGTTCCATATTAGGAGCTACCACCCAGGAAAAAGATCTAGGCATCATAGTGGATAATACTTTAAAATCGTCGGCTCAGTGTGCTGCAGCAGTCAAAAAAGCAAATAGAATGTTAGGAATTATTAGGAAGGGAATGGTTAATAGAACGGAAAATGTCATAATGCCTCTATATCGCTCCATGGTGAGACCACACCTTGAATACTATGTACAATTCTGGTCGCCGCATCTCAAAAAAGATATAGTTGCGATGGAGAAGGTACAGAGAAGGGCAACCAAAATGATAAAGGGGATGGAACAGCTTCCCTATGAGGAAAGGCTGAAGAGGTTAGGGCTGTTCAGCTTGGAGAAGAGATGGCTGAGGGGGGATATGATAGAGGTCTTTAAAATCATGAGAGGTCTTGAATGAGTAGATGTGACTCGGTTATTTTCACTTTCGAATAATAGAAGGACTAGGGGACATTCCATGAAGTTAGCAAGTAGCACATTTAAGACTAATCGGAGAAAAATTTTTTTCACTCAGCGCACAATAAAGCTCTGGAATTTGTTGCCAGAGGATGTGATTAGTGCAGTTAGTGTAGCTGGGTTCAAAAAAGGTTTGGATAAGTTCTTGGAGGAGAAGTCCATTAATGGCTATTAATCAATTTTACTTAGGGAATAGCCACTGCTATTGATTACATCAGTAGCATGGGATCTTCTTAGTGTTTGGGTAATTGCCAGGTTCTTGTGGCCTGGTTTTGGCCTCTGTTGGAAACAGGATGCTGGGCTTGATGGACCCTTGGTCTGACCCAGCATGGCAATTTCTTATGTTCTTATGTTCTTAAAACAAAACATAAACGTGGAAAGATTATGTACCATTCTTCCCAGCGAACTCAGATCCACTCGGGATGCTTTTCTGCTCATTTGGAATGCAGCTCTCATGTACACTTTTTCACAGATTCCATTGCCAAGACAGAGCAAATTTAGTCAAGGACCTGGCCCATTTTATTCTTATTGCTCCAGCATGGCTGACAGGTTTGGTTTATGTACCTGGTACAGCTGTTCACCACCCCTCCAATCTATCTTGTGGAAAATCAATTCTTACTATATCATCCGAACCTTCTTTCCCTCAGCCTGTAAGCAAAGATGTTGAACACTCGCTGGTTGCCCACTTTTCCTTACCCAAAGAGGTAGAGGATATAGTAGTGTCTTCCATTTATATCCTTAACCTTTTCTAGTAGAATGCTTCCTGGCAACTATTCTCATTAGTGCCTACAGGTTTCCTTTGACCCATTTGCATGTGACCCAAAAGATCTACTTAAGTAATTGCTCTCTGTCTGCCTCTGGTCTTGTTCATCATCAGGGAGAGTACATGTCCGTGCCATAGTGGTATACCATTTTCAAAATGAAGGTAGGCCAATTTTTACTCATCATAAAAGGCTTATGGGCATGCTAAATCTCCAGTTGTCAAACCACTTATTCCATGGGGCTCAAATATGGTTGTGGCACAATTATTGAAGTCATAGTTTGAACAACTGAAGTTGGCTTCTCTCAGATTTCTCACATGGAAAGTATTGTCCTTGTCACAATCATGTCAGCCAAAAGAGTAGGTGATTTCCAGGCTTTAGATCATTACTCTCCCTATATGCAATTTTGCCTCAGTAGGGTGCTTTTTCAGTTATTTATGCAGTAAGAGATTTGTTTCAGAAGCTAGTTAATTTTGTCCCTTTCAGAAAGTGTTGTACTTAAAGAATTTAAGAGAAATTGTTTGGCCTATTATAATGAAGGTTTTAGAGAGAGTTGTGTGTTGCCGATTAAATGAGTTTTTGATGTACATGAATATTTTACACCCCAGTCAATGAGTTTTCGAATCAGTTATAGCACTGACATTCTTTTAGTATCCATAATGGATTATTTATTAAATGAATTAGTTAGAGACTGTACAGTTTTAGCAGTCTTTTTAGACATTTCGGCCACTTTTGTTACGGTAAGCCATCTGATTTTAATAGATTGGTTGTGGAGTACTGGTATTGGGGGCAGGTTGCTTGAGTGGTTTAACTCTTTTCTTTCAACAAGGAAACAAAGAGTAAAATACCAAGGCAACGGAGTGCTGCAGGGCTCAGTATTGTCCCCCAACCCTATTTAATATTGGTGTACTTTCTGTTCCATTCATGAGTTTCTTGTTATATTTTTCAAAATCTATGCTGATATTCAGCTTTCATTTCCTATTTCTCAGTATTCTCAATGAGTTTACAAAGGGTTCATAGCTGTTTACAGGATATGCATGTATGGATGTGTATTAATAAATTCCTAATCCACAAAAATCAGAAGCAATCTGGTTTTCGCAGTTTTTGTGACCAGACACCCTTGGTCCATCTTTAAACAGAATATCTGTTCCTTTAAAGGAGTCCCTAAGAAATCTAGATTTCTTTTTTGATGAAAGACTAACTTTTCAGATAAATAATGTCTTACGTCAGGGTATTTTAAATTGAAGATCTTAAGGCATGTTAAGTATATTTCACATGGCGATTTTTGTATTTTAGTACAAGCTTTTCTTTTAACATCCTTGGACTATTGCAATTCCCTTTATGCTGGGCTTCCAGAAATATAAGTAAAAGCTCTTGAAGTCTTGCAGAATTCAGCAACAAGATTAGTGTTGGGGGGTTCTCCCAATGGGAGCATGTTACTCCACTACTGAAAGAGCTGCATTGGTTACCATTGACCAGGTTTAAGCTTCTGGTTTTAGTATTTAAATTTATAAATGGTTTATTCTCTTCCTCCCTAGTCAATCTGTTTGTCTCCTATGATCCTTAGGTTACCCTTTATTCTGCAAATACATTTTCTTAGTATTCCTTCATTACAGCAGGTACATTTAAAGGAAACTCTATGCAGAGGTTTGTCAGTTGATGGGCTCATTTTATGTAATGCTTTGCCATTAGATTTATGTTTAATTTCTGATTTATATAACCCTCTACTATAAATGCTCAGAACGACCACTTTTTATGGTGGAAATTATAGGTCAATGATATAGTCATTTTAATTTTCACGGGTGAAGGATATTATAAGAAGCACGTATAAAAAATAACCAAAACATTGTTCCGGTTAGTGGATTGACCTATGATTAAATATAAGGCAGAGTGATAAAAGGCTGTATAGCACCACATAATGATGCCTATTATGATGGTCATTACTTATGTGTCGATATAGATGTGCTGATAGTGGGAAATTAGTTGTTCATAGAGGACTAATTTCTGATTTGGCCACATTCCATAAACAGGAAACATTTGGATGATAGAAATCATTATTGCTTGTCATCAGGATAAGGATACTGTTCAATTATGTTTGTTTTTATATCATTTGTTTTAATGTTGTGTTTTTTAATTATGTATGTTTTACTATGATCTGCCCAGTGCAGTTGCTCTGCTATGGGCATAATAAAAATATTTTAAATAAAATAAATATGAATGAATATTCAATGTGAGCATTTCCAGGGAAGAAACTGACTTTTCAACAGAAGCAAGAATAGCCCATTAGCTTTCTAGAGATACTTGGTTAGATTTAGCAAAAGCAGGTCTAACCTGGAGAACATTGATGGTGTCTTGAATCTCCCTTAGACCAGTGGTAGAGACCTTGTCAGCTGCCAGGATCTCACATGAAACCAAGACACCAAAATATGCACCTTCCGCCATACTTCCCATCCCCTGGGAAGGCAGATGCTGCACTGCTGTTCCATGTTACTGTCCATCAGCGGCAGCAGCCAACAAGATGCTGCTTGATAACTCAGGAGTAGTGTCGGGAGACCAAACCTGTCTTGGTAGCTCATTTCGTCCTTGAGTGGCCACTCCAGGGGGACAAGGCAATGACCGATCAATTGGGCTGATCAAGACCTCAGCTATCGAAGCGCCGGCTACCCGATTGGCCAAGTCGGAAGCCACGATCGGCAAAGGCAGTGATGCTGAAAATGCCAGTATTGTAGTCTGCCAGGTGACTCCTGCAGAGGAGTAAGTTCGAACAACCCCCTTCTTCTTCTCCATGACACCAAAGGAGAAGGAAGCAAAACAAATATTCGGAGAAAGAGAAATTTGCAGGAGCTCTGAATTTCAGTGTCTAGTCAGGAGGCCATCTTGAAGATGCCCCCCTGGTATCTGTTTTTCATATTAATCAAGCCATCATCTTCTGAGACCACATGCACATGAAGGTGAAAGGGCCCTTCATTCCTTAGACTGTAAAAGAGCCTTGACTTACTACAGAAAAAGAGTTCAGTCATATTGTCAGGCCTCATAGCTATTTGTTTCTTACGATCCTAACTGATTAGGCATAACAATAGCCCAGCAAACATTGTCCAATTGACTAATAGACTGCTTTGCATATTTTTATGCCTTAGCAGGCATCCAGATCACAGATTCTATCAAGGCTCATTAAGCAAGAGCCACAACTATATCAGTGGCTCATCTGAGAGCATTACCTATTGAAGACATCTGCACAGCTGCAGCTTGGTTGTCAGTGCACACCTTCATGTCCCATTATATGATACTATTTATATGTATGTCACTATTTATATGTATGTCACTATTTATTAAAGTGGCGAAACTCGGCCTGAGTCGGGCATTGTTTTCACACGTCTCCACCACAATAAAGAATTGAAAAAGACTTTGGTATCTACCCTTTTATTTTCCTCAAGACACACCTAGCAAGTCAGTTTTCAAGATATCCACGATGAATATGCATGAGAGAAATTTGCATACAATAGAGACACTGCATACAAATCTACCTCATGCGTATTCATTGTGGATATCCTGAAAACTGACTGACTAGGTGTGTCCCAAGGATTGGGTTGAGAACCTCTGGTCTAGGCAATTGATCTGAACATGACAGTAAATTTGGTCAAAAAGTTTTGTATAGCCCGTTCACCCAGTAGTCTACTCTCCACAATGGGTCTGGGTAGCTTGTTCAGTAAATGCTCCGCTGTAACTCTCAGCTTGGGACTCCCCATGTATCATGGCTAATTCTGCCCTGCTTGTCAACAGAGAAAGCAAATTTGCTTACTGTAAACCGTGTTCTCCATAGCAAGATGAATTAGCCATGCTTAATGCCCACCTCCCTAGATTGTCGAATACTTAGACTTAGCTGTTATATTGACTGAGGGGGGCTCATGTGGTTACACCCTTGTGAGAATTTTTGCACATGCTCATTAGAACTAAAGCTCTATGAACCTAGAGGAAGGGTCTGTTTGGTGACATTACCCCCATGTCAAGGCTAATTCATCTCACTCTCTGTGGAGAACACTGTTTATGGCAAGCAAACTTGTTTTTCCATTACCAAGTTGTATGTTAATATAATTAGTTGAGTCTGTAGTTATAGTGCTTCCTGCTGACTTTAAAATTTGAATAATAATAAACAGTACGCACATCTCTGTTGCTAAATATAGACGTAAATTATAGAACAGAGAACTCGGCACAAATTTAATGCCCATAAATTTTCAAATAATTTTTATTCACAAAAAACTTTTTATGTTTTTAACTAGACCCTACATGTGCTAACAAACTTCATGTATTAAAACCCATCAACGACGCATTAACACTCTATAACCATTCATACTATTCATTCATATAAAATCACCCCAATGCCTATAGGACATCACATAAACAATTTAAATATATGCCTATACCACCCAATGTTAATATGCCCAACACATAACAATTATCCCAACATATAGATCATACAAATATTTATATATTGGCTAAATGCCTACAAACAAAATGTGTAAAATTTACAATCATGTATTATGTATATGATGGACATATATGCTCTTTGTTATACACACTGTATATGTGTTCTCGTTGTTATGCACCCAACAGGATACCTGTTTCACCCAAAAAAAATTGGGCTTCCTCAGGGGACATGATATATTGTTTAAAGGCACTGTCATGCCATCATCGTCTCAATCCCAAATCTCCTCAGTGTGTAAACTCATCACATTGATGGCAGCAATTAATAAAATTATCAATTGCACATGATCCCAGTCTCTATATCCGCTTCATTAATTAAATATTGCTCATGACCAAAAGCTCATTGTAAATTCAGCATAATCCAGAAGTCCACGAACAATCCTTCAAATGGTATCCGATAGACAGTCTCAACAGCATCAACCCCAATAACTTTTTTCAAACTTCATAGATTGTTCGCCATAGTTTTCAGATGCTGAATTGCCAAAATATCAAGGATATTTATTATTGCTTCCTCCCGTAACGATATTAACCTGCATCGCTAGACCAAACGCCGACGACTGCATAGAATTTTTTTTGGGTGAAACAGGTATCCTGTTGGGTGCATAACAACGAGAACACATATACAGTGTATATAACAAAGAGCATATATGTCCATCATATACATAATACATGATTGTAAATTTTACACATTTTGTTTGTAGGCATTTAGCCAATATATAAATATTTGTATGATCTATATGTTGGGATAATTGTTATGTGTTGGGCATATTAACATTGGGTGGTATAGGCATATATTTAAATTGTTTATGTGATGTCCTATAGGCATTGGGGTGATTTTATATGAATGAATGGTATGAATGGTTATAGAGTGTTAATGCGTCGTTGATGGGTTTTAATACATGAAGTTTGTTAGCACATGTAGGGTCTAGTTAAAAACATAAAAAGTTTTTTGTGAATAAAAATTATTTGAAAATTTATGGGCATTCAATTTGTGCCGAGTTCTCTGTTCTATAATTTACGTTTACGTTTAAAATGTGAATGGCATACTGAATGACTTACTATGTTTAATCATAATTTAATTGTGTTGATTATAGTGTATTATCTTCCATAATTAACACTAATTTAAATTAACGTTTGTCATCTTAGAGGCTTAGAGATTTTCTGTTCAGACTCCAGAGAAGTGAAAGTTTATATTTAAGTGTCAGATTTTCTTATGGTGTCATTTTGACATTTTTCTGAACCTTTCAGAAAATTCAATGTAAATTCAAGGTGCCACAAGCAAATTCAAAATACTAATACAAAATATAGGTGAGCACCCAACAAAATGGGAGGGAGAAGCCAAGATGGTAATCAGTGAACCTATTTCTTCTTCATGCTCTTGCTACAGCTTTGATTCCTGAGGCCGATATCTTGGATGTCAATAGGAGAAGTTGTGTCACTGTTTCCATTAAGCCTGGAGAAATAGGTGATTCCTGTTGATCTGGCTGCTGGAGGCTTCCTTTGCAGTCTTACCATGCTGGTCACTACTAATGATGGCTCTGGAACATTTGCTGTTCAAAGAATGCCCCAGTGAGCTGTGGCTAGTAGCTTGCAGGGGAATTGCTACTGCTATTCGGCACCTGGGCATTATTATAGTTTCTACCTTTTTGGGCAGCTCAGGAGAACCAACAGTTTTGTCACCACTTGGTACTGTTGGCTGCTCTCTGGCAGAGGCGGCATAATTTGGAGGTCAATTTAGTCTGGAGTCTGAAAGGTCCAGAATCTTCAGTTTCAAGGAGATATCAAAAACTATCATAAGCTAGGTAAATCCCTCTTTGGGCAGATATTTTTTTAATCTCTCAATATTAGGGGTGACTGCCTCCAGTCCACAAGAGCCACAAACAGGCCAGGTTTTCAGGATATCCACAATGAATATGTATGAGGTAGATTTGAATGCACTGCTGCCATTTTATGCAAATCCACCTCAATCATATTCATTGTGGATATCCTGAAAACCTGGCCTGTTTGTGGGACTCGTGGGTCAGAGCTGACCACCCCTGCTCTATGTAGTTGTCAGAATCTTTACTTAAGTCTACAGCTCTGGAAACTGAAATCTTGGAATGCAAAAAATATTTGGAAAATCTCAAAGGGAAAATTCATAAATGTCATGAAAATTCAGGAATATCATGAATGGCTAAAGATAATTTGTATTAGCATAATAAACTGGAGAACTTGGAAATGTGGTGAAATGTCATTTCCTGCATATCATAAACTTGCGTAAAGATTCTGTCCCATATCTGCCTTGGACCTGTTTAGTAGATATTGAACAAATACTGAAAGTCCCAGCAGACTCTCTCCCTCTGACTTTTAGAGTATACCATCCTACCCCAACCCTCTTTAAAATAAAAATAAACAAGGGCAATCCAGGATCCTTTCAATTAACTTTTGATAATTTAGATTTCATGATGCTGCTGAAGAGGATTTGGGCCTGGATTTTCTAAGTTCACAGAACTAAGAAAATCCAGTGGTAACGGGGGGCAGGCCTGCGAAAGCCGGCAGCGATCGCACCTCCGCGGTGCAATCGCTGCCGGCTTTCGCACCCAATAGCGCCACCATGAAAGGTGGCGCTATTGGGCGCGATACTGGTGGCGATAAGGAGTTTTACCTTTCGCCGTCAGCGAAGTCGTCGCAGAATCCGCATGCGATATCGTCGGAAAATGACCCCCTTGGTCACTATTTCTACCTTGATGGTAAATTTGGTTTTGGACTCTGATGGAAATTTGATTCTCAGGTGGTTGTTTAGCTGTAGGAATGTATTGTTCCTTAATTTGAAAATTACAGTTTTTTTGCATATGGCTAAAGGCACACAAAAAAAGGAAGCAGTTCTTGCAATTGAGATTGAGTGTTATAACTGGGGCTATGTTCTGTTAGAAATTTCCTAGCATGTGCCATAGTGTGAATTATATTTTCTCTGCGTCATCTCAATTAGCTCTTTTTCTGAGTGATAAGTTCATCCACAATGCTTCTCCAGCTCTTGCTGTAACCACCTGAGATTTCACTGGAGTTGTCATAACTATTAATAATTAGGAAGTATTCTGATCTGTAAGTCCTTTTATTCCATGTTGAATATTTAGGTTAAAGTTTTATATATTTCTAGGTGTTGAGACTCGGATCCTTTCTATAGTTGGGGGCCTGCCAATTGTATTATAATATATTATTTTCCTTATTTATTAATTTAATGGCTCAATGTATTATTTTTATTTCCTGAAATATGCTATTCCCTTATAACATTATTTTCCTGTTTATAATTGTTAAAGAACAATATAAAATTGAAAAAACAAAGAATAAACAGCTCCTATTTCTCCTCTGCAGATTGTGGTGGTAGTTCTTGTTCAGTGAACCCTGAGTACAACTGCCTATTTTTTTTTTTGGCACTTGCAGAAAATAAAGTAAGATTCTACATCAACAATGCCATGTAAAAGTCTTCACACCATTGTAAATCTTTCACATTTTGCTGTCTAAAAAATACAAATCAAAATGTAAAAGTAGGAGTTTTTCACTGATCTATAGTATATACTATACTTTGCACTTTCACTGTGCAAGAACAAGTATAGAAATGTTCCAAAAATAGGAATAAAAACCCCAAAAGTCTTCATGGCACAAGTCTTCAGACCCCTTGACTCATTTAGGGTAAGTATCTACTAATTTTGCACTGTGAGATGGTGCAGTTTTTTCCCGTTTTCATGGCAGAAGAGCTCAAACTCTTGATTTGACTGGGAATCCTCTGTGGACTGCAGTCTTCAGTTCTTGTCAGATTTTCTATTGGATATAGGTCTGGGCTTTGACTAAGTCACTTAAGGATATTCAATTTTTTTTTTCTCCTGCTACTCCCTTGTTGTGTTTGCTTTGTGCTTAGGATCATTGTCTTGCTGAAAAGTGAATCTTCTCCCCAGTCCAATGTCTGTGGCAGACTGGAACAGTTTTCTTCCAGGATCTGCCTGTACTTTGCACTTTCCATCTTTCTCTCCCTCCATCCTCACAAGCCCCTCTTGCTGCAATGCATCCTAAACATAATGTTGTTACCATTACGATAGAGATGGTGTTAGTAGGGTGATGAGCAGTGTTTTATAGCACACATTGTTTTAGCATTAAGAACATTGATTTCAACAGAACACAAACTTTATCATGGTATTATTAGGCATCTCGGCAGCCTTCGATACAATCGATCATAACATCTTAAGAAATCATCTAAAAGCAATAGGCTTAATAGGCAACGTTGTCAATTGGTTTTCTTCATTTTCAAAACGCACACTACAAGTGAAAGTAGAATCTTACAAGTGGTCATGGTGTCCCTCAGGGCTCTGCCCTATCAGCGGTACTGTTTAACATATATCTAACCCTCCTCTGCTGTATACTAGCAAGTTTCAACATTCACTATAGATTATATGCCGATGACATACAGTTTTTCTTTCCAATCAAAACAACCTGGATTGAAACTGAACGATTCTTATCGCATCTACTAACAATACAAAACTGATTATCAAATAATAAACTCACACTCAATCTCCAAAAAACAGAGATAATTTATCTTTCAAGATTCCCATCTGATTCAATTCCATCAGAAGCAGTGATAAATGTTACGTCCATCAGTTGCAGACGGCTGTGACCAATTCTGCTCACCTCTCTCTTCTCTGCTGTGATTCCAGTGGGGAAAGTGGCAGCCTCTGCCAGCTACCGCCAACCCACCTGGCGTTGCCGGGATGGTGTGGGTGCTGCCGACCGCCATCTTGACTCCAGGATCACATAGGCATGCGCACGCACAGGTCAGGTTAAACACTGTTTGGCAGGAACCTCAGGGGCGTCCCCCGCTGATGACGTCTCCATTCCCGGATACTTAAGCCGACCGAACCTGACCACTGACGACTTGGTAATGAGTTCCCTCATTGCTGATTCTGCACCTCACAATACGGACATCCGTTCCAGCTCTTACTCTGGCGAGACACCCTCTGGGTACCTGCTCCACAGGGGCCCTTCCTTGTCTCTGGCTATCCACTCCTCGGAGGGCCTTCTGCCTTGGGCTTTCAATCTATCCTGCATCCCAGGACTACTGTTGGAACACGCCTTGCTGTGAGTACTCTGAATCCTTGGATTACTTCCTATCTCCGGTGTACCCCGCGCTGTGGGCCATTACTGTGTTCACCCTCATAGGACTTCCTATGAGCACCTCATCCTGTGGACCTCCTCTACCATCATCTGTGGGAATCCTCTGGCGTACCCCGCATTGCGGGCCACTACCATTCCTGATCTACATGAGGAACCCTGCTGGTGTACCCTGCGTTGCAGGCCACCACCAAGCCATCTCAACAAGAGGACCTTATCGGTGTACCCCGCTCTGTGGACCATTACCGGATTACTACTAGGAGGTATTCCCTCTGGGTTTACCCCATCTCATGTACTTTGTGCTTGTTTCTGCACTGCCCGCTTCTCGGGCAGTCCTTCCTTCTCTCTCTCTCTCTCTCTAATAAAGACTCTATTCCGCAGCTGTGTCTGAACCCTGCCGAGACCTCTCTTCCCGACGGTGAGACTCACAGGGCTCCTCCCTGTGGGTAGTACCATCTCTCCCGTTGGCCCAGGGGCCCACAAACATAGAAAACTCTAACAATAAATAACCAATCAATTAAACTCTCTAAAGTTATCCATAATCTTGGAATTCAAATCGATCAATCTTTAACATACAAACCCATATAAAAAATTTAACTCAGATATCACATCACAAATTACAATTACTCCACCATGTAAAACCATTTTTGGAGCCTAATGATTTTCGGACGATTTTACAATCGCTTTTGCCCTCAAGTATGGATTACTGCAACTCACTGCTTATTGGTGTTCTTAAATATATAATTCATCCACTACAAATCATTCAGAATACAGCTGTTAATCTACTAACTAATATATCCAGCCATGAACACATCACGCCCATACTAAAACAATTACATATATCATGTAGGATCCAATATAAACTTGGACTAATTGTTCACGCTCTAATTTTCAATTTACATTCTCCCTGGTCAAGTGCCATCATGAAACTTTATTCTCCATCCAGATCTTTACGCTCAGCAAATCAATACCTCCTTGATATTTCTTCCCCTAAACTCATCCACCTTGACGAAACGCATGAAAGAGCATTCTCCGCGGCTGGTCCAATGTTTTGGAATATACTGCCAAAAGAATTAAGAACCTGTAAAAATTCCAAAACATTTAGAAAGGTGTTAAAAACACATCTATTTAGAATTGCTTTTAATGATTGATTAGATTTTATTTTCATTTTTTTTATTTTTTACACGTGTTATTGTCATCATGAAACTTATGAATGTTTTTTTGTAATCCACCCTGAATGTAAGAAGGGTGGAATAGAAATCTTTCTAAAATAAAATAAATAAATAGAACCCCCCTCATACAGGAGTATTTGAATCTGTTCAACTATTGTAAATGGACACAGGTGGGCTCTAATTTATGTGCCTTGTTAAGGCAATTTTTTTAAACAGCTATTTTGGGTTTGCTATGACAAAGGGTGAGAAGACTTATGCTAGCAAGACTTATTTTTTTTATTAATTACTTTAGGAATATTTCTATAATTACACTTTCATTGTCAAAGAACAGAGTATATTGTGTAGATCCATGAAACAAGCTCCTACTTTAATACATTTTGATTTGTATTTTTAGACCATGTGAAAAATGAACTTGGATATTAAGATTTTTTACAAGGCACTATCCCCCTCATTTATCAATATTTCAGCTCCTGGAGCACTAGCCTAGCCATGGGGGGAGGGAGAGAGAGAGGGAGACTAGCCATAATGGTGTCTCCCTAGATAGGTATTTGTATCCCTATTGTAGGCCCACCTAGTAACTCGAGGTGAGGTTTAGGTATTAGTGTAGGGAGTTAGGGGCCACTTTGACATTCAACGTGAGATGTACGAACAGAACAGTGGTCTCCTGTGAAGATATGATGACCTTCGGAGTGAGGAAACTCACCCAAAGATGAGATTTGTGCAATGTTCTCTCTACCTAGCTTGATGTTATCCAGGTAGAGAGTCCATCTCTCTCTCTCTCTCTCCATTAACAATGGTCCCCCAGTGGTTGAATGCAGGAAATACATCAGGTCTGGCACTTATTGCAAAGTCTGAAAAGGTTATTGCAATTTGCGCTAACTTAGCTCTTCGCATAGGTAATTAGTGCAATTGTGATAAACTGTATATTAGCATAAACCATGCCCTTTTTACTATCACATGCGATACTTATCACATTTTGATAAATCCAGGCCTATATTTGTAATTAAATATTCCATATTTGCTGAACAGCTAGTGATTCCTTTTCCTGTTCATTAATGTTTTTGGTCTAAATAAAGGCAAGAAAATAAACATATTTTCCATTTACCAAACCTAGTGTAAACTATGTGCAATTTTCAGTGCAACTTGGAAAATGGTTGAATATTCATAAGATCTGCAATTCTACAACCTTTTTTGCAATAATTCTTACTACTAAGGTACCAAAAATGGAAAAAAATAAAAGTTGTACCCAATGATTGAACTAAAAACCAGGAAGGTGCACCTCTATGTACCTGGTAATTTTTGTGGATTTAGAGGACCAGGAAGGCATTTCACTGTCCTGGAGGTTCTGTACCCAATTAGATTTTACCAGAAGTGCATGTCTCATGGCCAATTTACTTGGGTATTAATTTAGAGACAAGTGATTATTTATCTAAATATTTGTTTATTGGAAGTCATGCTGGAATTTAGTAGTAGAAATTCCCAGAGTACCCGTGCTTTCAGTGCTCAGCAAAAGAAGGAATATAAGCAAGTATATTTTTGTTCCCTCAGCTAGCAATAGATTTTTTTTTTTTTAGAACAATTAACTACCAAAATGTTGAAGTTGCTAAGGTATATGTAGATTAATCCCCTTTTTTAGAAGCTAATTTTTGCTGGATTGTTTCCTATTACTCTAGTTATATTCCTTACATTCCAGACTGATTATGTTCCCATAGTTGGAAGCAATTTTGCTTCATTTCCTATTTTAGATACCTAAGTTGAGAGCAATGTAGTACTTCAGCAGTTGCAAGTGTTGAGCTTGAAAGACTTACTTGAACTACTTCAGAAATCGAAGGCTACTTGGACAGAGGCTTCACTAAGTCAATAATGCTTAGTGATAGTATGCTATCTATTTAGGATGCCTGATAAAATTATAGGACTTGCCAATGGCAGTTTATGTAGAGGTGCAATCAAAGTACTAAAAATCAACGTATATGTGTATGTCTTAGAAAAGAAGCAATGAGGATAAGACACTCAGGTTCCTCAAAGACATAAAGACAAGAAACAACCATTTTTTCAGAGGAAAGCTGGACTAGAACAAGAGATCACAAAGAAATAGTTTAATCTTTCCGCAATGGCCTTATCTTCTCTAAGTATCCCTTTAACCCCTTGATCATCCATCCGTCCAACCGACTCCTTCGCAGGCTTTCTGCTTTGGATATATATATATTTTTTTATTATTTTGAGTTTTTGCCTCTATGGCCAACTTCTTTTCAAATTCTCTCTTAGCCTGTCTTATCAATTTCTTACATTTAACTTGCCAATGCTTATGCCTTATCCTATTTTCTTCTGATAGATCCTTCCAATTTTTGAATGAAGATCTTTTGGCTAAAATAGCCTCTTTAACCTCACTTTTTAACTATGTTGGTAATTGTTTTGCCTTCCTTCCACCTTTCTTAATGTGTGGAATACATCTAATCTGTGCTTTTATGATGGTATTTTTAAAAAATATCCATTCCTGTTGCACAGTTTTTACCTTTGTAGCTGCACCTTTCAGTTTTTTTCTAACTATTTTTCTCATTTTATCAAGTTTCCCTTTTGAAAATTTAGCGCTAGAGCCATGGATTTACTTAATGTCCCCCTTCCAGTCATTATTTCAAATTTGATCATATTAAGATCACTATTGCCAAGCGGCCCCACCACGATTACCTCTCTCACCGAATCCTGTGTTCTACTAAGAATTAGATCTAAAATTGCTCCCTCTCTCATTGGTTCCTGTACCAATTGCTCCATAAAACTGTCTTTTATGAGGCAAGATGGCCGCCTAAGCGCAAACTGACTAGGACACTCGAGGTAGTGGCTCTTACCTGCTCTCATTGAATTTCCTCATGCCACATACCAAGAGAAAGGGGAGGCTTAGAGAGGCGAAAGACAAATCGCCCTCTATTGACCCTCAACAGCCACGAATCGAGGGGTTCTTTTCAGCAGCCACCACCTCATCTCCGGAATGCTTGGTCGCTGGGAGAATACAGCTGGAGCAAGCAATCTTTCCCCTGACCCATGATGTAACCTTAAGCCCTGGAGAGCCGAATAGACCTGTACACCCGGGAAACAACGCGATACCTGGCACCCCGGAAGCTGCATGGAATCCTTCGGAACTGAGCCGGAGTGAAGGAGATGCCGCAATCCAGGAGGCAAACCGCCTCGGAGCCTGTGGGCTAAGAGAAGTAAATTCCCTAATCCTGAGGAGTGATTTGGAACATCTAAGTCCAGACTCCGAGCTGGGGGTTAGGAGGAAGGAATCATCTACAATGCCAGAAGGTACCGAGAAGGGTGTGGAAGCGGGAGACGGCATATTTTGGGCTTTAACTGCAGGTATTACTATTGCTACCCCGGAAAAGATTACCCTTGAGGGGATATGGACAGCACTAAAATCGACTGAATCTTCTATCAATGTATTAGCACAAGCTACAATTGAAACTAGAAATCAGTCGATATTGAACAACAAACTCATTTCAAAGTACGGGGAAAAAGTTGAAGAGTTAGATAAGAAGATTTCCACAATTGAAAAAGTGCAACAAAAATTAATTACTTCTGAAAATGTTACAAATAAAAGGCTGGAGAGGGTGGAAAATGCCCTCAGGGCCCATAATCTCAGAATACCTAACTTCCCTGTAGTGCAAATGATGTCCCCTCTTGAGTTATTTAGGAATTATATGAAGTTTACTCTCAAGATACCAGAAACTGCCCTACCAGTCATCACGAAGGCTTACTACCTTCAAAATAGAACCCCAGCTGAAGAAACAGAAACTGAAGGAGTTCAAGCTCAAGAGATGAATTTATCCAATATAGAGATGACTATTGATACAGAAGTAAAATCAAGACAGTCATTAGTAATCTCTTTTGCATTTCTATCTGATCGGAATTATGTCATGAAGTTATTTTTTTAGAAATAGACAGACAAAATTCTACGGATATTTGATATGGATATACCCGGATGTGATAAAATCGACACAAGTTCGGCATAGAGAGTTTCTAGCAATGAGATCCGCGGTCCTTCAACTAGGGGCTTTGTTCACTCTTAAATATCCCTGCAAATGTTATATAAAGTATATGAATGTAAATTATAGTTTTCTTGAACCTGTACAGCTTAAAGTTTTCATAGATGCAAGACCCCGTGTGGAAACCACCTCAATTTAGGCTCAGTTAAAGTAAAGTAGTGGCAATGCTAGGTGTACATGTTTTCCTAAGTAGATTTATTCTCTTTGTTATTCGCTCATTTCTGCCTCCTCAATATTTCCTATAATTTAGGTTGTTTACAAATCTTGAATATAAATGTTATTGTACATTTAATTTTTGGGGTATTTAATTTGTATGCTACAGTTTTGCTGTACAAGATGGTTTTTTTTTGGGATGTTTTCAAAAATTTTTGAAAATAAAGAATTGAAAAAAAAACCTCTTTTATTCCATCCAGGAACTTTATCTCTCTTGCATGCCCTGATGTTTCACTTACCCAGTCAATATTGGGGTAATTGAAATCTCTCATTATTACTGCACTACCAGTTTGATTAGCTTTCCTTATTTCTCTTAGCATTTCACTATCTGTCTCACCATTTTGGCCTGGTGGAGATTAGTATACTCCTAATACTATTCTCTTCCCCAACACAAAAGGGATTTCTACCCATAAAGATTTGATTGTGCATTTAATCTCATGCAGGATCTTTATCCTGTTGGACTCTGCCATCCCGAACATAAAGCTCCACCCCGCCACCAAGATGCTCCTCTCTGACACTGTGATATAATTTGTACCATGGCATAGCACTATCCCATTGGTTATCTTCTTTCCATCATGTCTCTAAGATGCCAATTAAGTCTAGGTCATTATTCACTGCTCTAATTCTCCCATCTTACTTCTTAGGCTTCTGGCATTAGCATACAAGCATTTCAAAATGTGTTTTTTGTTTGTATTTACATTCTGTTTTTCAGTTGTCAGGGATAAATTGGAATCTTTTAGCTCAGGTGGGATTTTAATTATAGGCACTTGGACTACTTTTCTTATTATTGGAACCTCTCTGTTGGAATGCCCTAACTGTAATGCTTCATTAGTATCCTTTGAAGATTCCTCCCTCCGACCCATACGCCTACCAGCCACACAACTGTCTACAATCCTAATAATTGAATCACCAACTATGGGGCGATGCAATACAGTGCGCTCAGCCGAGCACACCGTTTAACTCACTGTTGGACGTGGTTTAAATAGGCGCTAATCCACCCCCTAATGCAATAGGGGGATTAGCGCCTATTTAACGCGCGTCCGACGCGGCGTGAATGAGTTAGCGCTCATCACATGCAAATGCATGTGAATGAGGCTATTACTCATTCACTCCAAATGCATAAAGATAAATGTGCGTCTCAGATGCACATTTATCGCTCAGTTATTAACGCCTGCCTGGAGCAGGCATTAATAGCTGAGCGCATTCAAAAGAAGTACAGAAAAGCAGAAAAAACTGCTTTTCTGTACTTCTTTTTTATAGTAAAAAATAAATAAATAACTTGGCAGACCGCCGAGTTGTGAAGACTGACGCCCGTAAACTCGTCCTCAGTTTTGATAACTGGCCGACTGCCAGTAATAAAAATGGCCGCCGATAAACTTGGCAGCCATTTTCATTACTGGCAGACAGGCAGGTTATGAAAACCGAGGCCGAGTTTACCATCGTCGGTCTTCATAACCGGCAGCCGTGGCAGGTCGAATTAGCAGGGAGGCACTAAGGTCGAACAAGCGACCCTAGCGCCTCCTTCCTAGCGTGACCCCTTAATTTACATATTGCATGACGCCCCCCTTGCGGGTGCCATGCGTGCATTAAGAAAGCGGGCACTGAAAAGTCAGTGGCCGCTTTCCGCGAAGATTATTGCATTGGCCCCTATGACAGCCGACCTAATCCTTCCCTCCTTGACAGTAGCCCTGGGAGACATCCTCAGTGCAACCACCTGGAGAGCAAGTTCTTGCTATAGGATCATTTCCTGCTGCACCAGTTGATGTTCTCTGATCATGATGTCTTCCTCCTCCAAGGCAGCACCAGGGCTGCCAGACTAGAGTTGGGAATTGGCTATTAAGACCCTGAAGGTCTCATCTGTATACCTCTCTGTATGGTCTCATCTGTATGCCTCAGCTCCTCCAGGTCTGCCACTCTAGCTTCCAGAGATCGGACTCATTCTCTGAGAGTCTGGAGCTCTTTGCATCAGAAGCACACATACAATTTCTCACCGGTGGATAAAAAATCATGCATGTGACACTCAATGCAAAAGACTGGGAGGCCCCCTCTTGCTGCTGGACTGCTGCCTTCATCTTAAATTTGTTCAGTTCCTAGTTAAATTTTAGGTTGCTATGGGTGTAGGATTGCATATAATTAGGGTCCTTTAAATATATTAATGTATTCACTATGGGGTAGATTTTCAAAAGAACGCACAGGCATACATGTGTGCGTGCTACCTGGCAGGCACACATGTACGCGTGCATGTTATAAAATTGGGGGTCGGCGCGTGCAAGGGGGTGCACATTAGTGTACTTTATGCGCGCCGATGCCCATGGGCTTCCCCCGTAACCTTTCCCCCAGCCCTACTCTAAGCCCCCCAAATTTTTGTTATACCTTTTGCACCTGCCTGGAGGCAGGTGCAGATTGCGTGCACCGGCAGCCTGCCGGCAAACGATCTTCCAACACAGCGGCAAATGACCACTCTGCTGGAGGCCTCAGGCTCCGCCCTGCCCCAGACCGCCCCTTTAGTAAAGCCCCGGGACCTAGATACATCCTGGGGCTTTACGTGCGTTGCCGGGCCTTTATAAAATAGGCCTGGCGCACGTAACCCCCCCTGCGTGCGTAAATCCTTTGAAAATCCGGCCCTATATATCTGGTAGTGACCTACAAGGGAATGATCAACTCTTAATAAGGTATGGGGAATTTCTGAGTTTAAATTACCTGTAAAAGGCTGATTTTTTTTTTTTTTAATGTGAAAGTGACACCTGCCTATAAATTAAAGGATGAGCTAGGGGTGGCAAAATACAAACACACAAACTTCTGTTCATTGCTTGCCTTTCTGACTGCCTATTTAAAACAAAAGCACACAAACTTCTGTTTGTTGTCTACCTTTCTGGCTACCTATTTAAAACAAAAACACACAAACTTCTGTTTGTTGCCCGCCTTTCTGACTATCTATTTAAAACAAACACATTAAATAATATACCCCAATAGTTTACTTCTCCCCAATACTTTTAAGTTTTAAAAATTTCTCCAAGCAGTACTTACTGATTCTTTCCAGCCACCAGCAAGGTGATCCTCTCCTGTCAGTGCTCCCACTAGCGATAGTGGAGATAAATGGTAACAGAATTTAAAAAAACATATTATATGCACAGAGAATCTCTTGTTACAAAAAAAGCAAGAGGAAAGCCATCGACCAAATGGGGCCTATGGCATTGCACAAGAACTGCAATTGGGCAAACTAGATGGGCTGAATGTTCCTTATCTGCCTTCATATTCTGATTTTATTAGCACACACACATATACTAAAAGTTACAGCAAATGACAGGTTGCAGTAATACAGCCCTGCTCTTTCTATTTTGTGTGGTGCCATGAGAGGATGTATTCTCATCTCAAGCCTCTCATATTTTTATAGCAGTAGCTAGAAGCAAAGCATTGGATGGTTCACTGATGCAAGACTCTTGTGACTGACCCGATTGCTCTTATGTAGAAGCAGCGCCAGTGTGAGCCTTGCAGATTCAGAAAAGACACCAGCAGCTGAAGGCGAGACCCACAAGATAAAGAAGCCTGTGTTGTGTGTATGATGATGATTTAAAAAAAAAAAAAAAAAAAAAGAACAGCCAGCATATGGGGTTCATAGAGGAAACAAGAGCAAGGCCAAGAGATCAAGCTCAAAGGAAAAGCTAAAGTATATTGTGCAAAAATGAAAGAGAAGAAATGATTTTGCTGCCATCATTCTGGAGAACTATCCAGCCTGTGGAGAATATCATGTTGGAGAGGTAATGAGATGCAGAGAGAATAATTTGGCAGCAGTTGGGTCTGTTCTTGCTCTGTACTATATGACCTCTCTAACATATTTCTTCTCAGGCTGCCTGGCCTAGTGAAAGAATGAGAAAAAGGTCATATCAATAGACCCAGTGTGAGAGGCAGCAATGGAGAAGTAAGGGGCAGGGATGGTCACCTGTCTTGTGACCATCAGTTACCCCTGAGATATACCATAAAATCAAATCACATTACCTCATAATTTTAAACTTTTGTCTCTAAAGTTTTAGTGCTGTAAATATTACCAAATAAAAAATGTTTTCTTTGTTTCAAGCTAAGTAAGGAAAAAGTTAACTGGCTTTTTCCTTATTTGTGCTGTGTGATCTGTTCAATAGATCCCTAGAAATGGGAGTGGTGCCGAGTGATTGGAGAAGAGCGGTGGTGGTCCCGCTTCACAAGTGTGGGAGCAAAGAGGAGGCTGGAAACTACAGGCCAGTTAGCCTCACCTCTGTGGTGGGAAAAGTAATGGAGTCGCTGCTGAAAGAAAGAATAGTGAACTATCTACAGTCAGAAGAATTGCTGGACCAGAGGCAGCATGGATTCACCAGGGGGAAGGTCCTGTCAGACAAATTTGATTGACTTTTTTGACTGGGTGACTAGGGAATTAGATCAAGGAAGAGCGCTCAATGTCATCTACTTGGATTTCAGCAAAGCTTTTGATACGGTACCGCACAGGAGGCTTGTGAATAAAGCTTAGGAGTGAGTACCAAGGTGGTGGCCTGGACTGCAAACTGGTTGACGGACAGAAGACAATGTGTGATGGTAAATGGAATGTACTCTGAAGAGAGAGCGGTGTTAAGTGGAGTGCCGCAAGGATCGGTGTTGTTCAATATCTTTGTGAGCGACATTGCGAACAGGATAGAAGGTAAGGCTTGTCTTTTTGCGGATTACACTAAGATCTGCAACACAGTGGACACACCGGAAGGAGTGGAGAGAATGAGACAGGATTTAAGGAAGCTGGAAGAGTGGTCGAAGATATGGCAGCTGAGATTCAATGCCAAGAAGGGCAGAGTCATGCATAGGGGTGTGAAAATCCGAAAGAACTGTATTTGATGGGGAGTGAAGTGCTGATGTGCATGGAGCAGGAGAGAGACCTTGGGGTGATAGTGTCTAACGATCTAAAGTCGGCAAAACAATGTGACAAGGCGATAGCTAAAGCCAGAAGAATGCTGGGCTGTATAAAGAGAGGAATATCTAGTAAGAGAAAGGAAGTAATGATCCCCTTGTACAGGACCTTGGTGAGGCCTCACCTGGAGTACTGTGTTCAGTTCTGGAGACCGCATCTCCAAAGTGACAGAGACAGGATGGAGGCGGTCCAGAGAAGGGCGACCAAAAATGTGGATGGTCTACATAAAATGACTTATGAGGAGAGATTGAAGAACCTAAATATGTACACCCTGGAGGAGAGGAGGAGCAGGGGTGATATGATACAGACTTTCAGATACTTGAAAGGTTTTAATGATCCATGGTCAACAACAAACCTTTTACATTGCAAAAAAATCAGAACTAGTCGCCACAATTTGAAGCTCCAGGGAGGAAGACTCAGAACCAATGGCAGGAAGTATTTCTGCACGGAGAGGTTGGTGGATGCCTGGAATGCTCTTCCGGAGGAGGTGGTGAAGACTAAAACTGTGAAGGATTTCAAGGGGGCATGGGATAAACACTGTGGATCCATAAAGGCTAGAGGATGGGAATGAAGAGAAGAGCCATGGGGGTGGATTCTGGAGTGGAGGCTAGTGCCTGGTGATTACTACCCTTTACCCAATAAGCATTCGCACGGTTAATGCAACTCCAACATTGCTTTCTGCTTCAACAGCAAGGGGAAATGTGGAAAAGAGGATTTGCATTCGGATAACTACCAACAAGGACTGAACTTCACAATCTGGTTAAACAAATATGCATGGGGGTAGCTTGCTTATTACGGCGGTTACTACCCTAAACCAATTAAGCCTGATATATCACTTTGAATGCATATATGGGGTTGCTCCCTACTTCAACGGCAGGGAGAAATGTGGAAAACAGGATTTACATTCAGACTACATCCAACAAGCATTGATCTGTGCAGTCGGGGTAAATAAGCATCGGGGTAACTGGCTTGATGCGGCAGTTACTACCCTTAACCATTAAGCCTTATGCTTACCTTTGTTGCAACTCCATTACTCTCTGCATCAATGACAGGGGAGGGCAGGAAATTTGAATGAAACAGTTACCAACAATGGCCCTGAACTTGGTGGTTGATGAAACAGATAAGTATAGGAAAATATGAATGGGAGCTTGCTGGGCAGACTGGATGGGCCGATTGGTCTTTTTCTGCCGTCATTTCTATGTTTCTATGTTGGCTTTTTATTTTCGTTTTTCTATTGATGCTTTGACTTCTGACCTACTCAGCCTCTGCCTGATCATGGAAGACATTTTATATGATTGTGTTGTGCTCAGGGGTGGACCCTTGTCCTGGAGCAGTGGACCAGGAAGTAACTGCCCCCAGGGGGCAGAGCACTGGAGGAGACAGAGGCTAGGATGAGCTTCACCACTGGAAGCCCGAGGTCCCCCCGGGAGGAGCCCGTAGGGACCCGGGCTGCTTGGACTTAGGTGGGCCTCACAGGGTCTCCATGAAGGATGGAAGTCTGGCGTGCCCACAGGCAGAAGGGGAGCGCGGTCAGGTTCAAGACTGGAGTTCATATGGAACGAGGAGGACCAGAAGAGCGTAGGTGATGACGAGGCTAGGAACAGAGCCAGAATCTAGAGACGTGTTCAGGCGGGCAAAGGTCAGAGTCCAGGGATCAGTCCGAGAAGTAGTCAGCAAAGCAGAGGTCAGGTTCCAGAGGTCAGACGAGGTCACAGGCAGGTCGAGGAACAGACTGGTGTCAGAAGGCAGACAGCAGACGAGCAGGTCGAGGAACAGGCCGGAGTCAGGAGGCAGGCAGGTCAAGGAACAAGCCAAGGTCAGTACCAGTGAGACAGTCCGGAGGTACCTCCTGGGGAGACAAATAGACGAACAGGAACAGGAGGATGCTGGAGAGCTAAGAAGCAGGAACAAGGCAGGAACAGAAGGATCCTGGAACGAGACTTGGAACAGACTGGAGCAAGATTCAAATGCAGTGATAATCTTGCACAAACGCTGACCCAATTGCCAAGGAAAGGAAGTACAAGCAGGGACTTCCTTATATCGTGAATCAATCAGGGCACGCTGTAGAGCTAGGACCCACCCTTGGCCCTACAAGAGGCCGGGCAGTCCGTGCGCACGTAGGGGCGTGGCCAACACAGCCGAGGACGCCGGGCTCCGGTGTGAGGCCTGGTGCGCAGTGGAAGGCCCGGTGACCGCTGCCGCAGGACGCCGAGGCCTGGGAACGCTTGCAGCTGCCGCTAGGGAGGCCAACTCGGGACCTGCCGTGGAACCATGTAGGTGAGCAGGCCCCTGCGCGGGCCGGGCGTGGACGGGGTGCGTAACAGATTGATTGTGAATGTATTAAATTAACCACTTAGAAATGTTAAGTGTTATACAAAAAATGTAAATAAATAAATGAAACCTCTATACTATGTAAACTGAAATTAGTTTAGATTATATATGCTACCTCATGGCAACATAGCATAAAAGAAAAAAAAAAGTTGAAACAAAATTGGTACCAACACAAACCTAAAATAGCCTCTATGGCATTTTGTTATAATATGACATTACTTTCCCCACCTTACCAATAACCTATAAGCATTTCAGTGGCCCTAAATCGATCTCTAGACCTTTTTTAACACCTTCATCAAAATCTTGGCCAAAATAGCAGGCTTTTCTTTTTAAGACACAAAATGATTCACAGCTGATCTCAAACAGAATGAGCTTCCACAATCTGGAGCAAAAGCACTAAAAGCAATTTTACATGTACTTGTCAATTTTGTCACAGAAGGGGGTGTAACATTCAACAAAGCCTGCTGAAGGTAAATGGGGAAAAAAATAGTTGCTAAAATGTATGAAGAGAAATCTTGGTTTAGTTTGAAGGATAATTTAATTGTATGCACACCTGCCAGTGCTTGTGAGAATAAGTGTGATGCATGAAAGAGAATGAAACATACAACATTAAAGGGAAAGTTCCACACGTTGCACAGCCTGGAAATAATAATTATCCTATTTTACTAATATGCTGATAGCTTATTTCACATAAAAAATTACAATTTACAAAGCAATGCAATGGCACAGAAGAGTGGTCACCTCGGTTTCCAGGAGCCTCAAAATCTTTTAAAGTGTATTGCAGGTAGTGATGTTACACTGCATAGTGCTAGAAAAAGCATAAATAACTGTCAGGCAAAGAGAACATTTATAAAAACTATTTTGGTGCAGTAATTGAGATAGAAAATGTTGAATCTTGAAAATGGATGAAAATAGGAGCCTGATGAGAAAAGAAATAGTCTACAAAAATGAGACTACTATGACATTAAATTCCAATTTATTTAAGTCTGGGAAGCAATGTGAGAAGGTGTTGGCTATGGCCAGAGGAATGCTAGGCTGCATAGAAAGAAACATAACTAGCAGGAAGAAGGAGGTGATAATGTGCTTGTATAGGTTCTTGGTGAAGCCTCATCTGGAGTACTGTGTTCAGTTCTGGAGACTGTATCTCAAAAGTGGAGACACTAAACTAGAGAAAGGTGATCAAAATGGTGTGAGCTGCAACAAAAAACATATGAGATAAGACTGAAGGACCTGACTATGTATACCCTGGATGTTGCGATCCCCCCTGCTGCTGCGCTGCAGGAGGTCTCTTACCTTCTTCCAGAGGCCGCCTTGAAGCCAGGGCCTCGCCTGTGTTCCATCCGGGACTTGTTCCAGGGCCTGAGAGGCCTAGCTGTGCCTGTGGCTTGCAGCCTCAGTGTTTGGACTTCCTGTTGGGCGACGCCCTTCCCTAGGGGCTGGCCCGCAGCTCTCTACCTTAGTTATAGGACCAGCGGTGGGCGGTCCTGGCAAGCTCCTCCCAGGGAGTTGCCTTCTACCTCCAGTATTTAAGGACTTTCTGTTCACTGTGTCTTTGCCTTTTGGATTGGGTTACACAGTTGCCTGTGGCCTCTCCCGATCCAGGTCCTCCGTGACTACGACTCCTGCTTGTCGTCAGCCTGCCTTGACTCCGGTCCGTGACTCCGACTCCTGCTTGTCGTCAGCCTGCCTTGACTCCGGTCCGTGACTCCAACTCCTGCTTGTCTTCAGCCTGCCTTGACTCCGGTCCGTGACTCCGACTCCTGCTTGTCTTCAGCCTGCCTTGACTCCGGTCCGTGACTCCGACTCCTGCTTGTCTTCAGCCTGCCTTGACTCTGGTCCGTGACTCCGACTCCTGCTTGTCTTCGGCCTGCAGATTGTGCATTACAGTTGTCTGTAACCTTGCCGGTCCAGGTCCTCCATGTTTCCTGATGTCTGCCTAGACGTGTTTCCTGATGTCTGCCTTGACATGTGCCTGTTGTCTGCTCCTGTTCCTGCCAGCCGAAAGGGCTTCGGATGTGAGTATCCCAGCATCGGAGTTCCTGTTCGCCTGGGTCTTCCCCGCGCCCTCCTTCTCAGCGTGGTCCGCGACCAGCCTTCCTAGGCTGTGTAGGGCGCGTCTGGGACAGGGTGGTCCGCGACTCAGTCCCATGGGCGGGCTGAGTAGGGCGCCCTGATGGACAGTGCAATGTTCCCGTCCAGCCTTGTCTTCAGTGTCTGCTTCAGCCCTTGTCCGGATGTCTACCTGTCTCTGCCTTGACCTGGTTCCTGAGCCTTCTGTCCTGTTGGGCCCTGGAGTGGCCAACAGGAGGGATTCGTCCCACGGGCTCTTGAGCTTCTGCCAGCCGAGGGGGCTTCGGATGTGAGTATCCCAGCATCGGAGTTCCTGCTCGCCTGGGCCTTTCCCGTGTCTCGCTTCAGCCCTTGTCCTGATGTCTTCGTCTTGCTTCTGCCCCGTCTGATGTCTTCAGTTTAAGGACTCTGTCTGCCCTCGCCTCTGTCCGGCCTGCTGCCCATTGCCGTTCCCTGCGGCGGGTCCGAAAGGGCCGGGAACAGTCGGAGGACCGTTCACTAGTCAACTTCCCCGTGTTGGCTACCATGGGCATGCAGGTCCGGCTGAGGGCCGGACTCCCTGTTTCTGTTCCTGCCTGCCTGGCTCACCATGCCTGCTCAGCTCACCTCCCACGGTGTGGCCTTGGGCTCCTCCTGGGGTCCTGCCGTGGCCCAAGGGCTCACCACCCGCCCGAGACGACCGCGCCCGCGCGCGCTCGTAACACGAGAGGAGAGAGAGATTTTTAAATACCTGAAAGATATTAATGATACATAAGAATCAAACCTTTTCTGATGGAAAGGAAAGCTATAGAACTAGGGGTGATGATATGAAACTCCAAGGGGATAGAGTTGGGAACAAAATCAGGAAATATTTCTTCAAAGAAAGAGTGATGGATGCATGGAATGCTCTCCCGGAAGAGGTAGTGAAGTCAAGAACAGGAACAGAATTCAAAAGGGTGTGGCTAAAGGATAGAAATGAAGAAAAGGATTTCCCGATTTAATTAAGGTAACCTGCATGGAGCAGCAATTACTATTCCTAATGGAAGGCATGGGAGTAACCTGCATGGAGAGGCAGTTACTACCATAAAAAAATTGCTGGGCAGACTAGATGGACCACTTAATTCATCTTCTACCAATATTTATGTTACATTATCAGAAGGTTCAAATTTCCATCTGTGTCTTAGGGCAGTGTTTCCCAGTCTTTTCACACCCAAGGAGCATCTACATTAACAGAAATGTGTGATACACAAGCATCCACAGAGCAGATAGTATAGAAATGGAAGGATTCATAGCCAAAGAAGAACTAGGGAAGCGCTAAAAGCCTTCCAGTCTCTTCCAAATTTTAGAACCAACAGAAAGAGGGGACATAAATGAACCTGTCACCACGGACCAGCTCCTTCCATATACAAGTGGAGAAGACAGTAGAAGTCAGTGTGGTGCAAGCAGCGGGCTCAGTTACGTTGGCTGCCACACGTAGCTACCAGAGCGCTTCCCCTGCTGCTGCTCCCAACACTCAGAATGAGTCACATCCAGTGCTAAATATGCATATTCCCTGTCTCAATCAGCTGAGGATAAAACAGAGGCCGGAAGGACTCAAAGATTGGAAAGATGAGGAGGTGCTGTGTGTAATGAGCGGGCTGCACAATGTAGCTCCCAGCTACCCATGCCCTGCATACTGCCCATTAATCACCACACTCTGGGGGCTCATGCTTAGCTAGGGAGAAGAGTCATACCCAATTGCACATGATCCCAGAAAGGAGATCTACATGTTTAAGAGCCACCGCTGGTATCTCTTTTTACTGTGAGGTGCTGCTCTAGATCTGAGCATCAGACAGTGGTGACTTTACCGTGGCACAACTGATCTGGTCTGAAGGCACAGCAATGTATCCTGAATATCGGCAGGCAGACCCATGTAAACAGATTTACAATAATTTAACCCTGATACTACAAGAGACTGAAGAGCAGTATGAAAGGGGGCAACAATGGTTTTAGTCTGCTTAATAGATGAATTTATAAAATGAGGCTTTTATTATGTTACTAATATGTATGTATATATTTATTTATTTATTAAGTTTTATATACCGTCATTGTGAAAAGACAAATCAAGCTCATAAATTACTTCAAGATTTCTTAGTTGACATACAACTAGAATTACAGTGCTATTATATTGAATCATCATAGAGGTGTCTGGTAGTGGAAGCCAACTCAATATCATTGCTTGCATTTTATTCTTATATTTTATTCTTATAGATTTTTCATTCATTTTTCAATTTTCTTTAAGCTATTGAGAAATTAATTTGAGTGTCTACCCATGAGGTACTTATTGTAATAAAGAATTATGTTCTCTGCATAAATTCAATAATTAACATTAACTATAAAGTAACTTACAAACCAGGGCAATATAGATATTAAATGGTGTTGCCAACAAGGCATAGAAATGATGGCAGAAGATTCAGTATTAAAATTTTTCCTCGGTAATCAAGCCAATATTTTTCATGGTCCGAGAATTTGGATATATCCGGACGTTACTAAGAACACTCAAGAAAAGAGGAAAACATTTCTACTGATGAGACATGAAGTGATATCACGGGGGGGGCAAAATTCATTTTACGTTTTCCATGTAAATACATGGTAATATACCAGAATTTGAGATATATTTTTTTGGATCCTCAGCAATTACGTACCTATCTGGATTCACATTCCTGAAATAAATCCATAGAGGTTCGGCATTTAGTTAAGTCCATGGGCTATACTCTTGATGGCTATATTTTATTGTTTAAGGGATATTATTCTTGTTATGACTGCTCATTGTAATCTTGGACCCCCCATTTTCCTATCACTTTTCAGATAAGTGTTTAATTTCTACAGAATAATGTGTTTTTCTTTACTGATCATTTGATTTATCTGATTTTCTGTGAACTTTGAGTTCTGTAAAAAAATGTGAGATTTCAATAAAAATAAAATTAAAATAAATAAATAAATAAATGATGGCAGAAAAAGACCATATGGTTCATCTAGTCTGCTCATCCATCCAATTTATCTAGCTTTTCAATTTCCATCACTGCATCAGAGATTGCCTGTATTCAAATACTGTTTTTCTCTCCACCACCTCCACTGGGGGGCTGTTCCATGCATCCACTATTCTCTCTCTCTTTCTCTCTGTAAAGAAATATTTCCTAAGATTACTCCCGAGTCTACCTCCTTTCACCTTCATCCCATGACCTCTCATTCTAGAGCCTCCTGGGCATAGAAACCTTTGAGATATTTAAATGTATCTATCATATCTCCCCTATCTCAACTTTCCTCCAGAGTATACATGTTTAGATCTATCCCCATAATATATATGTTAGAAAAGTAAAGAAAAGCAAGAAGAGAATGAAACCTATCTGGTTCACAACGCAGGTGGCTGATAAAATAAAAGTTAAAAGAACAGCATTTAAAAAATATAAAAGATCCCAAAGGGAGGATCACAAGGAAGACTATCTGGTAAAACTGAGGGAGATGAAGAAAGTAATCAAGAAAGTGAAAAGTCAAGCGGAAGAAAGGATTGCCAAAGAGGTAAAGCAAGGTGACAAAACATTTTTTCAGATACATCAGTGAAAGGAGAAAAGTCCAAAGTGGTATAGTGAAAATGAAAGGTGAAAAGGATCAATGGGTAGAGACAGATGAAGAAATGGCAGAAATATTAAACGAATACTTCAGTTTGGTGTTCACTAAAGAAGACCCCGGAGAAGGACCGACACTAGTTAACAAGAAACGGGAGGGGAGTGGAATGGATGAAACTCCGTTTACAGAAGAGAATGTATGGGAAGAACTAGGAAAACTGAAAGTGGACAAAGTCATGGGGCCTGATGAGGTTCATCCCAGGATACTGAAAGAGCTCAGAGATGTGCTGGCGGCTCTGCTGAGTGACCTGTTCAATAGATCCCTGGAAACGGGAGTGGTACCGAGTGATTGGAGAAGAGCGGCTGTGGTCCCTCTTCACAAGAGTGGTAACAGAGAGGAGGCTGGAAACTACAAGCCGGCTAGCCTCACCTCGGTGGTGGGACAAGTATTTGAGTCGCTGCTGAAGGAAAGAATAGTGAACTATATACAAGCAGCAGAATTGCTGGACCAGAGGCAGCATGGTTTCACCAAGGGAAGGTCCTGTCAGATGAATCTGATAGACATTTTTAATTGGGTGACTAAGGAATTGGATCGAGGAAGAGCGCTCGATGTCATCTACTTGGATTTTAGCAAAGCTTTTGATATGGTCCTGCACAGGAGGCTAGTGAATAAAACGAGAAGTTTGGGAGGGAGTGCTAAAGTGGTGGCCTGGATAGCAAACTGGTTGAAGGACAGAAGACAATGTGTGATGGTAAATGGAACTGCCATTAGCAATGGTAACATGGAATAGACTTAGTTTTTGGGTAATTGCCAGGTTCTTATGGCCTGGATTGGCCACTGTTGGAAACAGGATGCTGGGCTTGATGAACCCTTGGTCTGACCCAGTATGGCATTTTCTTATGTTCTTATGTTCTAACTTACTCGGAAGAGAGAGCGGTGATGAGCAGAGTGCCGCAAGGGTCGGTGTTGGGACCGGTCCTGTTCAATATCTTCGTGAGGGACATCGCAGACGGGATAGAAGGAAAGGTTTGTCTATTTGTGGATGATACTAAGATCTGCAACAGAGTGGACACACCGGAAGGGGTGGAGAGAATGAGACGGGATTTAAGGAAGCTGGAAGACTGGTCAAAGATATGGCAGCTGAGATTCAATGCCAAAATGTGCAGAGTCATGCATATGGGGTGTGGAAATCCGAAAGAAATGTATTCGATGGGGGGTGAAGTGCTGACGTGCACGGAGCAGGAGAGAGACCTTGGGGTGATAGTGTCTAACGATATGAAGTCGGCAAAACAATGTGACAAGGCAATAGCTAAAGCCAGAAGAATGCTGGGCTGCATAGAGAGAGGAATATTGAGTAAGAAAAGGGAAGTGATTATCCCCTCAATTGGAGTACTGTGCTCAGTACTGGAGACCGTATCTCTGAAGGGACAGAGACAGGATGGAGGCGGTCCAGAGAAGGGTGACCAAAAAGGTATATGGTCTTCAATGAATGCCTTATGAGGAGAGATTGAAGAATCTAAATATGTATACCCTGGAGGAAAGGAGGAGCAGGGGTGATATGATACAGACCTTCAGATACTTGAAAGGTTTTAATGATCCAAAGTCAACGACAAACCTTTTCCATTACAAAAAAATTAGCAGAACCAGAGGTCACGATTTAAAACTCCAGGGAGGAAGACTCAGATCCAATGTCAGGAAGTATTTATTCATGGAGAGGGTGGTGGATGCCTGGAATGCCCTTCCGGAGGAAGTGGTGAAGACTAAAACTGTGAAGGATTTCAAAGGGGCGTGGGATAAACACTGTGGATCCATAAAGTCTCAAGGATGTGAATGAAGAGAAGAGGCATAGGGGTGGCTTTTGGGAATGACGGCTACTTCCTGGTGATTAATACCCTTATTCAATAAACATACACACGGTTAATGCGACTCCAACATTGCTCTATGCTTCAACAGCTAGAGGAAATGTGGGACAAAGGATTTGCATTCACAAATAAGCGTGGGAGTAGCTTGCTTGTTGCGGTGGTTACTACCCCTAACCAATTAAACCTGATACTTCACTTTGAATACATATACAGCGCAGCTCACTGCTTCAGCTGCAGGGGGGGAATGAAGATAAGAGGATTTGCAGTCAGACAACCACCAGCTAGGATTGAATTGCATAGTCTGGGTAAACAAATAAGCGTGAGAGTAGCTTACTTGTTGCGGCTGTTACTACCCCAAACCAATTAAGCCTGATACTTCCCTTTGAATACATATACAGCGCAGCTCACTGCTTCAAGGCAGGGGGGAATGAATATAAGAGGATTTACATTCATACAACTACCAACTAGGATTGAATTGCATAGTCTGGGCAAACAAATAAGCGTGAGAGTAGCTTGCTTGTTGCGGCTGTTACTACCCCAAACCAATTAAGCCTGATACTTCCCTTTGAATACATATACAGCGCAGCTCACTGCTTCAAGGCAGGGGGAAATGAATATAAGAGGATTTACATTCATACAACTACCAACTAGGATTGAATTGCATAGTCTGGGAAAACAAATAAGTGTGGGAGTAGCTTGCTTGTTGCGGCGGTTACTACCCCGAACCAATTAGGCTTGATACTTCACTTTTATGCAGCTCCAGCACTGCTCCCTACATCAGTGGCAGGGGTGGAAGGAAAATTAGAACCAAAAAGTTACCAATAAGGGCCCTGACCTCAGCGGTCAGAGTAAAAGATAAGTATGAGAAAAATAACTGAAAGCTTGCTGGGCAGACTGGATGGGCCATATGGTCTTCTTCTGCCATCACTTCTATGTTTCTATGTTTTAGAACGAAGACCACTGTTCATTTTAGTAGCCACCCTCTAGTCTGACTCAAACCGGAGGGTGGCTACTGAAGATGCAGTCTCCAGAACTGTACATGGTATTCAAAAGCAGGACTCACCAGGGACCTGTGCAGGGGCAATATCGCCTCCCTTTTCTGCTGACCTCTCCCTATGCAGCCAAGCATCTTTCTAGCTTTTGTAGTCACTTTATCCAGGGCAGATCCTTGTGGCATACTTGTTGTCATTTGAAACCAGGATGATGACATAGAACCTTGCTTAACTTTATATTCTGTTTCCAAGTATGAGAAAAACCATTGATCCAGATATCCTATTTCAGCTAATTGAGCAAGTAAAATCTGGTGGTTTACAGTATCAAATGCAGCCGAGTTATCAATTAAAATTTAAAATTCTTTGGTACTTTGATCAAAGCCTCTTCTGATGATATTGAGGCTTGAGAAATGCAGTATTTTGGTGATAAGAAATTTTCAAAATTCAAATTGATCATCAACTCAGTAACCTTTTTCATAACTGCCACTTCATTTTAGCCAAAAAAGGCAATGAGGAAATAAGTCTATAATTCACTAAAATTTGAGGATCCAAAAATGTTTTCTTTAATAAAGGTCTGAGTGATGCACATTTTAATCGGGCTGGTAATCAGCCTAATCACAGAGAAGCATTAATTGTTCTGGTTACTGATGGGCCAGTATCATCCCCCATAGTCTTCATTATCACTATATGACATGGATTAAGAGTTGAAATGGAAGTACTTTAAGAAGCAATAATCTGATCTTCTTCAGTATGCTTCCTTATGCGTCTGATCTATTTCAGAATGCTAGCATTTAATATGCATGCAAAAATGACCATTAACATCTTAAACCTAGATTCATCAAAAAGCTATAAATATAGCGAAAATATTGCCTGCGATTAAAAAAAAAAAAAAAAAAAGGGCATGGTTAAGCTAATTTGCAGGCTCCTACATCGCATAGGTAAATAACACATGGCGCGTTCTATCAGCACATCGCGTCACTGCGTGCTGCGTCATTTTACGCAGTTAGCATAAATTAGCGCATGCTGCGTTATTTTTTCAGTTTATATATCCCAGCTTCCTGCAGCTGCTCCTTTGAGGGTGTGTCAGGCATGGAAGAGAGAGGAGAGGAGAGAAGAGTTGGTGAGTGGTTTAGTGGGAGTAAGAGTTTTTTCTGATTCAATTACCTGAGTTCGTTGTCTGGTCTTCTGTTACCATCTGTTTCCCTTTACCTTGTGTTGGGAATCCCGACCGCAGGCTGCCGCAGCCGGGTCCCCTTCCCTTACCGGCAGACACCGGCGTCTCCATCCGTTCTCTCCGCTCCTACACAGGCCGATTCGGGGCCTTACCATGGCGTCCTCCCCACGAGGGAGACGCCGCCATTCTCCTCATGGTCTCCGCCCCCTTAAGTGCGCATGCACGGCCTTGCCCGATTCTTAAAGGGGCTGTGGTGGGAAACCTCAGCCCGGTCCCAAATCGGACGTCATCAGCTGGGGCTATTTAAGGCCACGCCAGGCACCCTTTCCTTGCCTTGGCAACAGGTAAACACGTGAGAGTAGCTAGTTGCTTGTTCCTGTATTCCAGTTTCCATTCTTGTGTTCCTGCTTGTTCCAGCCTCCGTTCCTGTGTTCCTGCTTTTTCCAGTTCCTGTTCCTGAGTTCCGGTGTTCCTGCTCCTGTGGTTCCACTCCTTCTCATGTTCCTGCCTTCGGTTGTCTCCTCGGTTCTCACTTCAGCCTGGTATCCTGATTCTTCTGTCTTCTGCCCATCCTGATCTTCCGCATGTTCTCTGGCTCCTGCTTGTCTTCTGTCTGCCCCAACTTCTGGCCTGGTTTAACATGCTACACTGCTGCTGCCTGCCTCGACTCCTGGACCATCTTTGTTCTTCTGGACCTCCGCCAGCCCTGACTTGGATTGCCTACTGGACTTCCCTCTGCCTAAGTCCTGCTGGCCCTGGCACCCAAGGGCACAACCTGAGGGGAACGAGATCTGGTATAGGTGAAGCTCCTGACAGGTCTCCTTGTCCTGCACCACCTCCCGGCTATGAGTACCACTAGAAGGCCTCCTCTCAATGGATTCACCAGCTCTCGAGCTGGCTCAAGGGTCCACAGCTCTAGCACCTTGGTCTTTTGTCTTCTTTGTTGGAGTGAAAGTGTTTGTTTGTCCAGTTTGTCTTTTGGTTGGAGGAGAGGTGGTGGAGGAGTGAGGAGGAATGGTGTTGGTGGAGGAGTGAGAAATGGTGTTGGTGAAGGAGTATGGAGTGAGGAGGATTGAGCATCCTCCTCAATCCTCCTCACCACAAAATAAGTGTTTGTGGTGAGGAGGATTGAGGAGGATGGAGCGTGAGAGGCAGGGGAGAGAAGAGAGGCAGGAGGAGAGGAAGGGTAGGAGGGAGGAGAGGAGATGGGAGGATGAGGGCAGGAGTGCTAGGAGGAGGTGTAGTAGTAGGAATAGGGAAAGGGACAGGAGTAGAGATAGGCAGGAGGGAAGGATAGGAGGAGGCGGAAGGGGGAAGGGAATAGGCAGGTGAGGACAGAGGGAAGAGGACGGCAGGGTAGGGATAGAGAGAGAGTGAGGGTAGAGGGGAAGAGAGTTGGCAGGCTGTCATATCTCCCCTATCTTGCCTTTCCACTAAAGCAGGGGTGGGTAATTCTGGTCTTCCAGGGCCACCAGTCTGGTTTTTAGGATGACCCTAATGAATATGCAAGAAATAGATTTGCAAGGAACTGAGGCAATGTGAATACATAGTCATTAAGGATATGCTAAAAAATCAAATGGTTTTTGGCCTTTGAGAGTAGGAGTTGCCCACCACTGACCTAAATGATATCAGCTTTTCCCTTATTCTGCAACACATCTGCCTTGCAATCTGTTAATAGCCCACCAAGTCTTTAAAGTTCTCTAAAAGATCCAGGCCCAGTTTTCACCCACTTCTCCCAAAAGGTCCCACATCCACTAGGTCTCCAAACCATCCCAAAGCTCCCCTACCTGCTGGGCCTGTAACCTCCATGCTCCACAGAGAGTTCAGGACTTGTAGGGCCATCTTACAAAATAATGTGACAGGACTCTGGCTGTGTGTTCCTATTTTGTGTTCTTGAAATAAAGACAGCTCACCACTTCACCCCTGATTGTTAAAAAGGGGCTCCAGGGGTGGTCTGGGAAATTATAGACTGATGAGTCTGACTTCAGTGCAGGAAAAAATCGTGGAATCTATTCTAAAGAACAAAATCTCAGAACATAAAGACATGTGCAACCCCAATTCAGTAGTAAGGGCTGAATCATGATGGGGCCAAAATAAATCCCAGGGCTGAGTCCCAATGTTACTTTCACCAGTGTCTTTGCACCAGGATGTAGGTTCCTGATCTTTTGTGTGTGTGTGTGTGTGTGTGTGTGTGTGTGGTGGGGGGGGGGGAGGGGGAGGATATAGCTCAAGGCCCAGGGCATTGGTGAAATATCTTCCATGTATGTTACTAAGACTCTTCAGAGCACATACACTAATAGAACAATATGAACTCATTGGTTGGGTATTCAACTAAAAGTTTACTGTGATTTGTTGCAAAATAATTAAGACACATAAACAAGGTGATGTCCATTTACATCCAGGTTTACATACAGAAGTACAGCTTTAAGGTATGTCTACCTCTGTGGGAATGCCCTCATGGCTGGATCTTGAGACTAGCTTATCTCGCATGAAGTGTAATGATAAGTGTCCAAGCTGACTAGGGTATCCTAAGTATGGATAGATCCCTATCCCACCGTACCTGAGGTTCAAGCATACTCTTGATCTTCAAAATAAGGCAATGTCCTTTGGGGCCCTTTGAATGTCCTCCTCTATTCTTCAGTTCGCCACTCGAAACTCTCTTTAGTAGGTGACCTCCCTGGAGGAAAGGCCTTATCTGGAAGACAGTTGTTAAGTCTTCCCAGATGTAAGGTAAGGAAGGGTGGCAGAAAAGAAACTTCCTTCCCTGAATTCAGGTAGGAAAAACAACACTTGAGAAAAATATGCTTGATCTCTGTCTCCACTTTGAGATCACTGCAGCCTCCTCTTGTTCTGGGTGAAGAGGTATGCCAACCCTCCTAGGCAGGGGAAATAGCCTCATAGTAAAGCATAGGTCTTAAATAGGAAAAACTCTCAAAAACTAATCAAAATGAAGAAAAACTCTCTTACTCTCAATGCTTCCCTCCGGCCCTGTAAAGGAGCTAGCAGGGCAGTGCCTCTCCCTTCTTTATTGAGGCAGGGTCTTAAACTTGGAAACAACACCAAAAATGCTCCTGATACTTCCAAAAGAAACTCTATACTGCCACGCTACTACTTAAACTCTCATCCTTTATGCACCTAGGAGCTCACCATTTCAGAGAGCCTTAGGGGCGATGCTATTACAAATGGTATGTCTCTCAACTAATCTGTCTACCCCAAGATGTAACTAAGGCCATCTAGTGGAGGCCTGAAGGGTCTCTACACATAGTTTAATGGGACATGTCCAGCATGGATTTACACAAGGGAAATTTTGCGTCACCAATCTGCTATATTTTTTTGAAGGGATTAATAAACATACAGATGATGGTGAGCTGGTGGATATAGTGTATTTGGATTTTCAGAAGGTGTGTAATAAAAATGTCACATGAGAGACTCCTGAGAAAATTTAAAAGTCAAGGGATAGGAAGCAATGTCCTATTGTGGATTGCAAACTGGTTAAAAGATAGGAAGCAGAGAGTAGGACTAAATGGTCAGTTTTCTCAGTGGAGAAAATAGTGGAGTGCCTCAGGGATCTGTACTGGGACCGGTGGTTTTTAATATATTTATAAATGAGTGAAGTGATAAACTTTGCAGATGATATAAAATTATTCCGACTTTTTAAATCAATGTGAATTGTGAAAAATTGCAGGAGGATCTTGCAGGACTGGAAGACGGCATTTAAATGGCAGATGAAATTTAATGTGGACAAGTGCAAAGTGATATACATGGGGAAAAGTAACCCACATTGTAGGTACATGATGTTAAGTTCCATATTAGAAATTCCCACCCAAGAATGGACCTGGACATCATAATGGACAATACTTTGAAATCCTTGGTTCAGTATGTGGTGGCAGTCAAGAAAGCAGTGCTGGTTGCTGCATCTGAAAAAAGATATAGTTGCATTGGAAAAGGTTTAGAGAAGGGAGACCAAAATGATAAAGGGGATGATAAAAGACTTCTACTCAAACTAAATAAACAAATACCAACATAACCCAAAGATGCTTTTCAATATCGTAAAAAGCCTAACCAAATCCTCCAATGATGACCAATTATCATCAACATCCAAGATCACAAGTAACGATTTCGCAGATTTCTTTAATGAAAAAAATCAAAAACCTCATAAATAACAACCTCAACAACAACTCGCAGGACCAGAAAATGCAGAGAATTCAAACATCAAGTTGGCCCAACTTTGATACAGCATCGTCACTGGAAATCCAAAAGATCATCAAAAAAATGAACACAGCTAAACACCCTATTGACTGCATACCGATAATGATGATCAAAGCCATTGAACCATCAATAACCAAAACGCTAACCAATATAAACCTATCCCTTACTGAAGGAAACTACCCAGAATGCCTAAAATCAGCAATTATCAAACCCATATTGAAAAAGACCAACCTTGATCCAGAAAACCCATTGAACTACTGACCCATATCAAACCTACCTTTCATTGCCAAAATCATTGAAAAAATCATCCACTCCCTACTCAACGACCACCTTGAAGAAAACAACATCCTACTACCCACGCAATTTGGCTTCAGGAAACAACTGAACACTGAGACACTACTCCTATCATTAAACGACACTATACTCAAAGGTTTTGAAAATGGCCACAGCTACCTTCTAGTCCTACTTGACCTATCGGCAGCCTTTGACATGTAAACTTCTCTATCATGATTGACCGTCTATCCAAAACTGGTGCAAAAGAAAAAATCCTACAATGGTTCACATCCTATCTATCACAAAGAACCTACCAGATGTTGATCAACGACACCCTCTCAAAAAAAATTAACCTAGACACCGGAGTTCCCCACGGCTCCGCTCTATCGGTGACAATGTTCAACATTTATCTGCTTCCGATTTGCTACTTCCTCTCAACCCTTAAACTGACCCACTTCATATATGCGGATGATATACAAATATTAATCCCAATACACAACTCTTTTGAAGAAACCTACAAAAAAACAGCTACTTACCTCAACAAAATAAAGCAACTACTAACCAACATGAAACTCATCCTAAACTTCGATAAGAATGAAATAATCATACTGGATAGAAAGAACAACGCTCCTCAACTACCAACACTTAACTTAATGAACCAAAAAGCGGCAATCTCACTTGACAATCATGCCCGCAACCTTGGAGTCATAATTGACAAGGAAATTTCCTTCAAGAACCACATCATAACTAAAATCAAAGACGGATATCACAAACTCCTAACCCTATGTCATTTAAAACCTTTCCTCTCCCCCAATGACTTCAGAATAGTCCTTCAACTACTCATCTTCTCCAACCTAGACTACTGTAACTCCCTGCTATTCAACTTACCTCTCAACACCATCCGACCACTCCAAATCCTCCAAAACGCAGCTGCAAGAATACTCACTGGATCTAAAAAACATGATCACATTACTCCTACACTTATATCACTACACTGGCTCCCAATAAAATTTAGGATATAATACAAAATACTATCCATACTACACAAAATAATATACGAAGAACAAACAAACTGGCTAAGTACATCCATAAAATTGCACTCTCCAAACAGAAACCTCAGATCAGCTAATAAAGGTCTATTAAAGATTCCACCTGCTCGTTCCAAACAACTCACCTCAACTCAAAAGAGAGCAATTTCACTAGGAAGCCCTAACCTCTGGAACTCCCTCCCAATCGAACTCAGAACACAACAAAACTTAAAAACTTTCAAAAAAGATCTAAAAATCTGGATGTTTACCAAAGCCTACCAACTCACCCAATGGGGTAGATTTTCAAACAACGCGAATAGGCGTACTTTTGCTGGCGCATCAGGCGCAAGCAAAAGTACGCTGGATTTTAGTAGATACGCGCGGAGCCGCGCGTATCCACTAAAATCCTGGATCGGCGCGCGCAAGGCTATGAATTCTGTATAGCCGGCGCGCGCCGAGCCGCGCTGCCTACCCCCGTTCCCTCCAAGGCCGCTCCGAAATCGGAGCGGCCTTGGAGGGAATCCTCTAACGCCCTCCCCTCATCTTCCCCTCCCTTCCTCTATCTAACCCACCCGCCCGGCCCTGTCTACACCCCCCCCTTACCTTTCTCTGGGGATTTACGCCTCCCAGAGGGAGAAGTAAATCCCCGCGCGCCAGCGGGCCTCTTGCGCGCCGGGCCGCGACCTGGGGGCGGGTACGGAGGGTGCGGCCACGCCCCTGGACCGCCCCGGGCCGTAGCCATGCCCCCTTACCCGCCCCCAAAACGCTGCCGACACGCCCCCGAAATGCCGCGACGACCAGGCCCGCCCCCCTACATGCCCCCGACACGCCCCCCTCGGAGAACCCCGGGACTTACGCGAGTCCCGGGGCTCTGCGCGCGCCGGTAGGCCTATGTAAAATAGGCTCACCGGCGCGCAGGGCCCTGCTCGCCTAAATCCGCCTGGTTTTGGGCGGATTTAGGCGAGCAGGGCTCTGAAAATCCGCCCCAATGACTCTTAAAACACCACTTCCCTCCTAATGACTCTATACAAACATGTGAAACCAATGCAAGAAAGTAATATAACATATAACCAAAACCTATATAGCTTGACCTACGAACTATGTTTATAAAACCGACAATATCTATACTAACAATCACATAAACCTTTTGTAAACTCTGTTAAACATAGAAACTTTGTAAACCATTGTGATGGCGAAACCGAACGACGGTATATAAAACTCGATATATAAAATAAACAAATAAATAAATAAATAAATGGAACAGCTCCCCTATGAGGAAAGGCTAAAGAGGTCAGGTCTTTTCAGCTTGGAGAAGAGATGGTTGAAGGGAGATATGATAGAGGTCTATAAAATCATGAATGGAACAGAACTGGCAAATGTAAATCAGTTATTTACTCTTTCAAAAATATAAGATTAGGAGGCATTCCATGAAGTTAGTAAATTGTACATTCAAAACAAATCTGAGAAAATTCTTTTTCATTCAATGCACAATTAAGCTCTGGAATTCATTACCTGAAGATGTGGTTAAGCCAGTTGGTTTAGCTGGGTTTAAAAAAGATTTGGACAAGTTCCTGCAGGAGAAATCAGTAAACTGTTATTAACCAAGTAGACTTATGATATAGCCACTACTTATCACTGTGCAATAGCAGCATGGAATTGGCCACTGTTGGAATCAGGATACTGGGCTTCATGGACCCTCGTCTGACCCAGTATGACTAATTCTTATGTTCTTCTTGTTGATGTATCCATGGTCTTTGGGAGACCAGCAATGACATCCAGATCCAATATTGTAGCAAAGTGTTGTTGCTCCAGTGGTATGAAGGGAATGACACTGACATGGCCATCTCCTGTCTTCTTCTCATGAACATGGACCTTAGCTGATTTTTCTAGGAGGCCCCAATTAATGTCCTATAGTGATGATTCATTTGTGCTGTTGTCCTGGGGGTGACTCCAAGGCTGCTAATCTCTGCAATTTGTTTCCTAATGCACCCCTTTGCTGCCATTGATTTTCTTGTGGAGTTTCTGCCAAAGAGCATGCTGCAGTTATTGAGGACCATCTCCAGAATGTGGTCATTTTCTTCCTGAGTGAGATCAGTTTGCAAAGTCATACCCCTACACTTGTAGTTTGTGGTACAGGCTCCATCCCCTCCTCCTCCACCAGACTACTATACCATCTCCTTCTCTAGCTGCTTGACAGATATAGAAGGTGTGTGCTTTGGGAAGAACATCTTTTTTACATCTCCTCCCTTTCCCTGCTTCCATCCCTTCTTCCTTCTGCTGTGCTGTGTTCTCCTGCCTGGTGTCTAATAGGTTGGAAATGTGCTCTCATCCAACCCTCTTGCCTGACTTGTCTGCTGTATATGTTCCCCAGCACTACTTCCTTCTTTTCTGTCTTTTTCTAATGTAATATATAATGATCCTTTGGGTTCATTACTAATATTGCCCTTAGTTTAATTCTTTGACTAAGCACAGTGTAGGTTAGATAATTAAGGGGCAGTACCATTTGGTACAGCCCCTCCCTTTGAGGGATCTGGGATGGCTGTCCCCCTGTATCTCCCTTAGAGAGCGGGGCAGTGTAGCTTTGGTTTTGGTGTTAGGAGCAGTCAGGAATTTCTGCCTTGGTTGTTTGTGGGCTTACCTCTGGCTCAGGCACCTCTAGCCTGCAGTTTAGGGAGAAAGTCAGAAAGCTGCCTTTTCAGTCCACTCTCTGGCTGGTTAGGTCAGTCTTCCAGATTTTTTGAAGGATGTTTCCAATTTTTGTTGTAAGAGGCCTTGCAAGACCCCTTATTTTAAGCCTAGAGGAAGATTACGTTGAAGTCGCCCTCTAGAGGGGCCAGGGTAAGGAAGTCCTGCCTCTTTGCAGCCTCGTCGAGGACAGAGGAATGGTGGTGACCTGCTGCAAGTGTTTCTGGTGTTAAGATCACTTTTTGGGAAAAGGCTTTTTATTTATAAGAGCTGGGAAGAAGAGTTTTGCTGCTCCTTTTCTCCCCTGACAAGAGGAACATCCGAGAGCTGCATGTTCCTGAGGGGATCCTTTTCCATCAAGAATTCGAGAGAAAGTGAAACGCTGGACATGCAGAAAACTGTAAGTAAAAACCATTTTGAGATCTTTTGAGGACCTCCACTTGGAGACTTCACTCTGAGGAAGAGGTAAATTGGGAATCTGTGTATAGACTTATTTTTTTTTTTCTGACCAGTTTGGAGGGGATTATCTGCACAAACAAAATTACCCCTGCCCACCTAGGAATCTCAACTTTCCATGGCCTGGAGGGTGAGTGTTTTCCCTTGTACTGGTATAAAGAGACCCTTGCACAGATAGAGGCTGAGAACTGTAAAGATCACCTTGGAAAAAGAACTGATGTGAACCGTGCCATTAATTCTCAAAGAACGTTGTCAGTAAAGTTTAGTTTTGGACACTCCTTCAGAGTTTCCGGTGTGATTTGTTGGCATTCATATCTCCCTAAGGGAAAGAAAAAGCATACCTCTCCCAGGTACCAGATAGTGTCACCCTTGCAACTAAGGGCCTTGGAGAAGAACTTAATTCTCCCCATCTAATAAAAGAATCTGGCCCTGGGGTACAAGAGACGGTGTATGACCTTTTGAGATCTGAGCCAGCCCCAAGAACTATAAATTCTGTTATGGACGTGTGGTGATCACCTGGAGATGGAGGTTACACGTGGATTTCCTTCCTTCTGACATGCCTTCCCTTCCCCATCTCCTTCCAGCTAGATCTAACCATTCTATACCCATGCACATACACAGGCCCATACATAATTACCTACCCCTTCAACACTCCATTTTCTCCCCAACTATGTTCTTTCTTTCTACTCTTTCGAGACCCAAGCTTACCACAGATGACTAACCAACAGAAAAAACACACACTCTCTCTCGCATCCTCTTGCTGATGCTCTGGTTTAAGCTCTGTGCTCAAAGTAAATAGTCCAGCAGAAAGAATGCACATTCCACTTAATAATAAGTTAAAAAAAAACAATTTAGTATTTATTTGAGAGAACAAAACATCTATGCAAAACTAGAAAGCCTAATTCCTTTAGAAGCTGCAGCTCAGATGCTGGGTAGATCAGATGTGAAACCTGACAGCAGAAAACAGGGAGAGAGAGAGAGAGAGAGAGAAACAAGGTGTGTCTTATGACATCAGCTCAACCCCTTTATCCAATCACAAGCAATAAATGCTAAACAGAGAAAGAGGGAAAACGTTTTAACATTATATTATTTTACATAACTGTGCATTAGTTCAGTACACACAAACATAAGAACCTTTCCTCCCTTTTACGCTTTTAGGATTTGATGTTTCCATCACCTCTCACCTACAGACCTGGAACAATAGCAAGGTCATATACAAAAGGAGTACAAGGTACAAGGCAAGTCATTCAGATGTCTTTTTGTTCCCTCTCTTCTACCTCTGTTTTCCTTCAACCTTCACACTTGGGGGTCCAATTCCTCTCCTGCACCTCTCATCAGCACCGTTAATCAGTCCCCCGGACTTGGCTTTCTTTTTGTACTGTTTTTTTAATTAATGAGGAGGCACGATAAGTTAAAAAGGACTAAGCATGTTCAGTTTAGTGAGGGTGCACTATTTTGCATACTTTCCACATTCTTTGTAATGCTTAGGAGGGTAAAGCAAAGATGCTATAAGGTTTTGGATTAACATGCACACTAATACTGTGTACACATGCTGGGGTAGATTTTATAATTTAGCGCGAACACGTACTTTTGTTTGCGCACCAGGCACGAACAAGAGTACGCAGGATTTCAATAGATACACGTGTAGCCGCGCGTATCCATTAAAATCTGGGATCGGCGCGCGCAAGGCTGCCAATTTTGGGCAGCCTACGCGCGCCGAGCCACGCAGCCTGCCTCCGTTCCCTCTGAGGCCGCTCCGAAATCGGAGCGGCCTCGGAGGGAACTTTCTTTTCGCCCTCCCTTCACCTTCCCCTCCCTTCCCCTACCTAACCCACCCCTCCGGCCCTATCTAAACCCCCCTACCTTTATCGCCGGATTTACGCCTGCCGGAGGCAGATGTAAATCTGCGCGCGCCAGCGGGCTGCTGGCGCGCCATCACCCGACCCGGGGGCTGTTCCGGAGGGTGCGGCCACGCCCCCGGAATGCCCCCAGGCCGAAACCACGCCCGTGGTGCCGCCCCCGAAACATTTCATCACCCATGCCATGCCCCCAAAACGCCGCGTCACGACTGCCACGCCCCCCAGCACGCCTCTCCATGCAAGCCCCGGGACTTACGAGCGTCCCGGGGCTTGCGCGCACCGCCGAGCCTATGCAAAATAGGCTCGGGGCGCGCAGGGGGGGTTTGGGGTAGGTTTTCGGGGGGTACGCGCGTATCGTATGTGCGTACCCCTTTGAAAATCTACCCCTATGGTAGCAGTTATTTTCTTTAAATAAGCTAAAACTTAACACATCACTCGTTAAGTAGTATTTTAGTTTGCACATAAAAATTTTAACAATGCACACAATAAAAATTTTGTGTGTTTAATGAATAGGCCCCATAATTTATATCATTGATGACATTACTGTTGCACAAAAATTTTTCTTGACATATGAGGCGACATGGACAATAAGTTTATATAATATAATGAAAATGGAAAATTATAATTTGATTAGATACTTTTATTGCTCCTTTCTTAAGTTTCATACATGTTAGTAGCATTAATATCAAGCAATTCCCTTTTAAATGCTGGAAATGTTGTTTCTTCTAGTATAGGTAGAGATTGTCATAGTTAAGTTGAATTTATAAGTACTAGTTAATTACAAGAAGGATAACTTTCAAACACTGCATGATCCCATATGTACGCGTATATAGCCATGCAGAGATCTGCTATAGTATTTTATAACCTGTGCATAGCAGGTAGGTGCAGATTATAAAATATGCCTTACCTCGTTATATATGCACACATGCAATGCATTGAAAGCACATACTTTTCTCTACCTATTTTATAAACATACACGCATCTATTTTACATGCGAAAAAAATATATCTTGCATAAAACCCTGATGTACATGCAGAAGTCAGTGTATTGTTTAACGGCAAATTGTACAGAATTTTAAAAAATGCTAAAAACCTACCTTTTCACACATGCTTATAATATACAATAACGAACTCTTCCATTCTGAACCTTACACTGTTTCGGACGATAAATAGTTTTAATGTAAATGTGGTGATGTATTTTAAATGATACGATATTGGTGTATGTTCTTATTGTAAACCACCTAGATGGATAGACTTCTACCCTGCGGTGTGGTATATAAAAACTTTTAAATAAATAAATAAATAAATAAATAAATAAAAAGCGTGCCCAATTGAAATCACCAGTTTACTGATATCAAAACCAGTTCACCCACTCCTTCTCCAAGACACTGAGACCCTCCTAGTTCTTCAGTCTGCAATCCCCCCAAGTTTGCTTAGACTTCCCACTGAATAATAGCAGATGGCAAATTCTGATATTAATTGCGCAAGATAATTAGTAAGTGTAAAATTGCATGAATAAGTTACCAAATGTACATGTGTAAGTCTCTTACAAAACAGCAACTTACATGTTTAACTCTTAGACCCCCCCCCCCCCTGGAATGCCCCTAGACCTTTTTTGTGCAGGTAAATGTGCATGGAAAAGTGAAAGTACATGCATATTTTTGATGTTTATAAAATAGCATGTACGCTTTTATAAAGTAGCATGTACAAGCTACTTACATGCATATATGCTGATTTTACGTGTGTGTCTTTGAAAATTCACCCCAAAATATTTAGTCATACTTAATAATTTTAAGTATGACTAAATATTTAAGAGACCTGGGGGTCTCTTTTAAGAGACCTGGGGGTCACCTTAGACAAAAGGCTGAACCTCAAAGAATTTGTCAAGAACACAATGAAAGAATGCTATTATAAACTACATATTCTGAAAAAGCTGAAACCTCTCCTGCATTTTCAGGACTTCAGAACAGTCCTCCAAACAATACTATTTTCCAAGATTGATTACTGCAACTCTCTGCTTATAGACCTTCCAACCATAACCACAAAACCTCTACAAATGTTGCAGAACTCCGCCGCAAGGATTCTTACTAACACCAGCAGAAGTGAACACATAACACCCATACTAAAACACTTACACTGGCTCCCCATCAGATCCAGAATCATTTTCAAAGTGCTAACTATAACACACAAGAACATCCATTCACAAACGTCGCTAGATCTAAGCCTTCCACTTCGCCTACACGAGTCTTCAAGACCAATCAGAAACAGATACTTAGGCACCTTACACGTACCTTCAGCCAAGTCCTCACTCAAGAAACGTGCATTCTCGACTGCCAGCCCCCTTCATTGGAATGCCCTCCCCACGGACATTCGCCTCGAAACGTGTACTCGAACATTCAAAAAGAAACTCAAGACCTGGCTCTTTACAAAAGCCTACACTTAAAGGTCTAGCTCAGAACCACATCCCAGAACTTGAATCATTCTCGCTTTTATAATCATATCAAACAACTCCTAATTTTTATCCTTGGTCTCACAATTCCAAATCATTAAATATTTGAGCATGCTACACCAATACCTCTTAATCCAGATGTAACCTCAGTTTTTGAAGTCTTCACTCCTATAGAAATAACCGCCAGTTCTTATTTACTTAACCCTATTCTGTAGACGTAAACTTTTCATGAAGACTGTAATCTGTAAACACCTCTATTTATTATAAGAATTTGTATTTACTATTTATATTTATTATTTAGCTATTAACATTGTTCTGTTACCACTTGGTACTATTTCTCTCCTTTACCTCAAACTCTAAGTTCCTACTAAGTTAGCCATGTTATTTATACCCAATTGTTGGATGTAATTGTATATTTGTTTAATTGTTCAATCTGTTTGATGTAATTTTCTGTTCCTTGTTCTGTGTAAACCGAAGTGGTATGCACAAGTGCATGAACTCCGGTATATAAAAGCCTTTAAATAAATAAATAAAATAAATAAATAATTTTAGTGTCGTCTATTTTTGAACATAGGGTTAGATTTTTAAAGAAACGCGCGTGGGGTACATTTGTGTACGTTACCTGGTGCACACAAATGTACACCTGATTTTATAACATGCACGCGCTGCCGTGCGCATGTTATAAAATTCAGGGTCGGCACACGCAAGGGGGTGCACACTTGTGCATCTTGCATGCGCCGAGCCCTAGGGGAGCCCTGATGGCTTTCCCCGTTCCCTCCAAGGCCGCTCCGAAATCGGAGGGGCCTCAGAGGGAACTTTTCTTCCGCTCCCCTCCACCTTCCCCTCCCTTCCCCTATCTAACCCACCCCCCAGCCCTACCTAAATCCCCCCCCCACCTTATTTCAAGTAGAGGTATCTTGCGCGTGCTGGCCAGCTGCCGGCGCGCCATCCCCCGGCACAACCGCTGTGCTGGAGGCCTCGATCCCGCCCCCAGACCGCCCCCGGACCTGCGCCACGCCCACACCCCCGCCCCTTTTTCAAAGCCCCAGGACATACGCGCGTCCCGGGGCTTGCGCGCATGGCCGAGCCTATGCAAAATAGGATTGGCGCGCGCAGGAGCAGGTTTTCGGGGTTACGTGCGTAAGTTACGCGCGCAACTCTTTGAAAATCTGCCCCATGATGTATTATTGTCGCATAAAATCAATTCATAGTAGAAAATCTCAAACTGAGGAACTGATAAGTTCAGAAAGATTTCAAAATTATGCTACTAGCCATCACGGGAAATGTAGTTCAGAAAGCCATTTTCACAAAAGGAAATGTTTAAGTGTCTGAAATACAATTCCCAAGATACCCAGTTCTGAAAAAAAATGCTTCAGTTCCTAGACCCAAATAATTTTAGATAGGAAGAGGAGTACATGTTGGACTTACTAACTCCTTGTCAAATTAAAGAGAGAAGGGCTGTTGTGAAGGTCTTTTTCCTTCCTGCCAGCCTATAAAGAGAGGCACATACAACTGAGGTGCTAGGGTTGGCTAGTGAGGTTCCCCATTCCCCATCAGCTGTAACAGATGAATGCAGGACCTAAGTTTGACTTCTTGGGAAAAATATGGGGTTTGAAGCCTCTTGGTTCCAGCAACTGCTCAGCTTTTACCAAAACCACTGGAACAACCTAACTTTTAGGAAAGTAGAAAGGGTGAAGGTGTGAGAGAATCAAATGCTGGAGATTAGGAGAAGAGCCAAGGGAGAAAGAGGCTGGGAGGGAAATAAGGTATTGGTGAGGAAAGGAGGAGATGACCTGTGGAATGAAGGGAAGGAAAGAGGCAAGATAGGGCTGCTGAGACAGTGAAAAGATGAAAAAGGGGGAAAGCTGCACAGGTAAGTATTCATGTCTGTGCATGTAATGGAGGTTTTGTGAGTGTCTAAGGCTATGCATTTATACGCAAGATTGAGATTCTGTATTTGTAGTTATATGCTCATGTTACACTGGAGCTGTGTGTGTGTTAGAATATTGCTAGCATTTTCCCTTTATACAATAGAATCACAGCTAGTGATAAGTAGCACTGTAAGTTTAACTTGCATAGTAAACAGTGAGCCATCTGCTGATAAATTATTTTTGCTTTCTCCACAATGCCATGAAATGTGCACCGCAGTATATTAGTAACAAAAAAGTGAATAAAACTCCTTTTTTGCATTAACTAGCCCTTTCAAAATGATTTATTGTACTAAAACAGGACATTATGTCACTCACAACCCAATATTAATATATGAGTCAAGCTGACCGATCTAGTTTCAATTACAAAAATTAGTTACTTTGAAAAATAATACCCAATTAAAATATTTTAGATATATCCTTTTTTAGAACAGGCCCTGTTCATAAAGTATAATTTGAAGCTTTTTTCATTTAAAAAAAAAAACTGCTTAGAAGATGTAACACACAATCTCAAGTGTATTAAAGGTAATTGCAGCACTTACTGCTCATGTCACATTGATGTATTGCTGTGAATCAAAGGTCACAGTTCCGTACTCATACATTATCAAGTTTGAAAGTGCAATATTTTATTCGAGCCATCTTTAAACTGCCCACAGTACAAGTGAAAATGGATTGTTGTATTTATTTATTTATTTTTCAAAAGGGTTGCAAACTGAATGTAGGTTTTAGATTGCAAAGGGTCAGAAAGACAGAGTGACAGGGTTAGGTGTCAAGCAAATAGATCTGTGGCTGTTCACAGTAAGATGTAATACAATGATTACTGACTACAACAGCTTTTCTAAGGAAAATTAAACAGTCTGCAAACATATGCTAATACCTGACTGTGACACAGGTCACTTCCTTGTGGATCGTAATGCAGAAATAAAGACATAAATCGCCATTTTGATACAATGAAATATATATCACCCACATTGACACATTTTAAATGTCCATCGAATACACTGCTTAGGGTAAGAGTCCTGGTCATATATTTTGCACTTTTCTGCTGTTACAAAACTTTATGTTAAAGCAGTACTATTAACATTTTTTTTAAGTAATTATATCAGCAGTTAAAACAAAATCCTTAAGATTTCCCTTACAAAGATAGGGGTAGATTTTCAAAGGGTTACGGGCATAAGATACGCGCGTAACCCCCGAAAACCTACCCCTGCGCGCGCTGAGCCTATTTTGCATAGGCTCTGTGGCACACACAAGCCCCAGGACACGCGAATGTCCCGTGACCTCAAAAAATGGGTGGTCTGGGGGTGGGGCTACAGTCCGGGGGTGTGGCGGCAGGCGTAACTCTACGAAACAAGGTAGGGGGGATTTGGGTAGGGCTGGGGGGTGGGTTAGATAGGGAAAGGTGGGGGGGACCAAAAAAAAAATTCCCTCCAAGGCCGCTCTGATTTCGGAGCGGCCTTGGAGGGAACAGGGAAAGCCATCGGGCCTTTCCTAGGGCTCGGCCCGCCCAAGATGCACAAGTGTGCACCCCCTTGCGCGCGCCGACCCCAGATTTTATAACATGCACGCGCATGTTATAAAATCGGGGGTACATTTGTGCGCGCCAGGTAGCGTGCACAAATGTACCCCGCGCGCCCAAAATTTATTAACAGCCCCACATTTTTTTGTTAGGAGATATTGGTGCGCAAATAGTTCCAGGAGCTACTGACTTTAGAAAATTTAGGGGGAGGAAGAGGGGAGCCCTAGATTTTGCCATCCAAGATTTCCTTGGTCACCTAACAGTGCCCTCGCTTTGGCCTCTTCAGATCCATCATGTATCTCCATGACAACATGCCTGGCTGGGGGTGGGGGTGGGGGTGGGGCTGCAGCCTATCTAAATCTTCCCATGTTATGTCCCAGCTGGCTGGCTGCGTTGGTCCTCCAAGCCCCATTCAATTGGTTTAGCCAATAGTCATTCTGAATCTCCTGCAATATCCCCAGGGCTCCTCTCTCAGATACCCTAGAATGTAGGATGTCTATTAGATGAGGGTTATTTCCATCCAAGAGGAATGCTAACTTTGCTTGTTAAATGTCCTTACATTATTAAATCAGGAAGAACCAAAAGAGCCCTGGGGGGAGCACATTTGTGCAAAAGAAATAGGTCTAGGATATGAAGAAAGCTCAGAGAGGTTTTGGCAGAACCGCTGAAGGTGCTGTTCAATAAATCTATGCAGACAGCTATGGTTCCGTGGGACTGGAGAAGGGTGGATGTTTTTCTTTTTTCTTTATAAAAATAGTAATAGGGAAGAGGTTGGAAATTACAGGCCCATTAGTCTGACTTCGGTAGTGGAAAAATTAATGGAAACTCTTCTAGAGAAAAGTGAAATATTTAGAGTCCAGTAGGTTACAGGCTCTAAGGTAGCATGGGTTTACCAGAGGGACAAACCTAATCGATTTCTTTGATTGGGTGACTAGAAAATTAGGTGACGGGCATGCTCTGGAACCTGTCCAGCATAGGAAGCTCATAAATAATATGAGCAACTAGGAAATGAGCTCCAAGTTGGTGCATTGGATTCAAAACTAGTCGAGTGACAGATGACAGAGGATAATGATAAATGGAATTCACTATGGGAAAAGAAGGATGATTAGTGGCCTGCCTCAGGGATTCGTTCAAGAGCTCAGAAATCTAAAGGGAATGATACATAACAAGGTTTGAGACACTAATGTCCTCAAAGCATGAAATAAATCTCGGGGTGATTATATCTGATGATCTCAAAGTAAAGAAACAGTGTCACCTGGCAGCCAGAACCAAAGGGATGCTAGGATGCATCAGGAGGGGAATAACAAGTACAGGTCATTAGTAACAACTCAGCTGAAGTACTGTGTCCAATATGGAAGCCTTACCTCCACAAGAATATAAGTAGAATTGAAGCAGTCCAGGGAAGAGGTACCAAAATGATGTGGAATCTGTATCGGAAAACCTATATGATGAGATTTATAAATCTAACCATGTATAACCTAGAGGAGAGGCAAGACAGGGGCAAAAGAGGGGGACATTCATATACCTGAAAGGTATTAATAATTTGCAAGAAGCACAACTATTTCAAAGGAAAGGATATTCTAGGGGCATGATATGAAGCTCTAAGGGAGTAAACTGAGAAGAATTGTCAAAACTATTTTTTCACATAAAGGGTGCTAGAAGAGTGGAAAGTCTTTGCCAGCCTTAGGTCAGCCAATGCTATTTTGAAATAAGGAACTGTCAAGGCAAGAGTGACTGGGGATCAATCCTGTCACCTTTAGAGTAGACCTGGAGTATCACAGATAAGCTGAGGGAGGGGGGACTTTAATTTGAAAGTGCAGATTTTTTTGTGCAAGCCTCGTGACTGGCCACTGGCCAGTGCCAAACAGGAACCTGGTGAGGAAGGAATGACTGGGGATTGCTTTTGCCCCCTCCACTTCACAAACCCTAGCAAAAGTGCTATTCTGGCACCTGGGAGGTGGAGTTTTTCTTTTTGCGTTTATTGTTCAGCTTTTTTTTTTTTTTTTTTTTTTTTTTAAATTTAATGTTTAATATAGCAACAAGGTAGTGATGGCAGATAAAGACCAAATGGTCCATCCAATCTGCCCAACAAGCTGCTTATGGTTGTAACTGTTACTCTGTGCAGTTAGCCCCTATGACTTCTGTTAAGGGTAGTAACTGCTGCTCCGTGCAGGTTCCCCCATGCACCCTTTTCTTTATTTCCAACCCCTAGCTTCTAGGGATTCACAGTGTATATTCCATGCACTTTTTTTTAGTTTTTTTAATTTTAATAAAAATATATTAATCGCCTAAGTCAAGGCACTAGGCGATTTACCACTGAAACATTCATAATAAAATTATACATAAATATTCAGGGCAAGATCAATCATTTACTGTTTTCATTCTCACCACCTCTTTCGGGAGAGCATTCCAGGCATCCACCACCCTCTCGGTGAAGAAATATTTAGATTCTTCAGCCTCTCCTCATAAGTCTTCCAATACAGACCCCACACCATTTCGGCCGCCTTTCTCTGGACCGCCTCCATATTGTCTCTATCCTTTTTGAGATACGGACTCCAGAACTGAATACAGTACCCCAAGTGAGGCCTCACCAAGGACCTGTACAAGGGCATTATCACCTTATATATTTCAGTTCAGTAAACAAACCAAACCGAAATAAACATTAAATGAATCAAAACAGGAATAAAAATAAAAATAACCAAAACAAAAAAAACCCTAGCAAAAATAATTTCCCTGCATATCTCAATTGATGGGCATGGAAGAGTTTTCTGGTTTTTATATCCAATTTGTTGAGATCTTTCTGGGGCCATTCTACAATTATAAAGCTTTATGAGATTATGGGGATTGCAAATTGATTGAAGGCTCATATGTTATTCAATGACAGATTTAGGATTTTTGCGCCCCAATGCACTGTTGGTGTCATTGCCCCCTCCCTTCTTTTCTCTTCTCCCACCCCTGAAGCTTGACAACAGGGACCAGAAGGTCTAAGGCACAGTCCCCTACTTTTCTGTGGCAGCTCAGGATAGATCCTGTAGCAGAAATTAAAAAATTCTGAAGCAAATTGACAAACATTTCCATCTTTTACATTGAATTATAAAAATAGTCTTATACTATAATTATTAGCATAATTTATTTTTTTATTGGGTCAAGAAAATTGATCTCAAGTATCAGAACAAGGAGGAGACCTCGGGGATGGGGAGAGGAATGGAGGAGCATTAGGACTGGAGTAAGGAGAAAGGGGGAGGAGAGTGTGAAGGAAAAAGGACCAGGGATGGAGAGGATAGGAAATGGGGAAGATTAGGAATCTGGGATGGGGAAGAGGAGAGAGAGATAGAGAAAATCTTGGACTGAGGAAAGGGAGGAGGGAGTAGGTGGGTTTCAGAAACTGGGGAGAAGGGAGAGGTAAGAAGGAAGGAAAAGAGGTTCCAGGATCAGACAGATAGAATCCAAGATAAAGGAAGGGAAGATATGAATTGCATTGGGTAGGGAGAGTCCTGCTCCTCCTTGCGTCCCCTCTCTAACATGCTACCCAATAAGACATACACACACACACTTGGCACAATCCATTCTGTCTCACATACATGAACACTTCCCGTCTGCCCCCTTACCCCTGTTCCCTTCTCTTTCACAAACAGACGTATGCCCCACCAGCCACTCCTCCTCTCATCCTCCAGCCTTTCTTCCCACCCTCCAATGATCTCTGTTCAGCCCTTCCTAATCTCCCCAAAGTGATCCCCCTTTGCTCTGCTACAGGCTATCCTGTTCCCTGCATGCTGCCTGGAGGGGAGGGGCTGGATCAGGAAGCAGAGGGCTGTTCTCTGCCGAGTGAGATTCAGCACAGCTGAAAGGTACAAAATCTTCAGGCAGCCGGCTGCTCCCCAGATTTCTGCTGCCCTAGGCACAGGTCTAGTGTGCCAGTTGACAAATCCAGGCCTGATGTTATTCCGTGCTGTTCAAACACGTTTCAAAATTAGTTTTATTCTTCTGTAGTACTCTTTGCTGATCTTTTCTCACAGTAATTTCTACTAGATATTTACCTACGCACTCTCCTGCTCAAGTTCCTTTATGTATCACCATCTTCAATGGCTTGTAAGTGGTGTGGATTTGGTGGAAGTGAGGAAGTAGCCTGGTGAGTGGAACAATGGGCTGCAAATCAATAGGAATGTGGTTTTATTTGAAACAAAGAAGAAAATTTAAATGAAATATCCCGTTTCATTTCATTTTGTTTCAAAAATGAAACCAATGAAAAACAAGCAAAATTTTGATTCATCATTTTGTTTGTTTTTAAAAAATTGCCACCAGCCCAGCACTACAGAAAAAAAGCCCAGTGTCAGCACCCCAAAATTTAAAAATTGTCTCCCAACCCGAGCCTTTCCCCGCCTGTCCCAACCCATCTTACTCCATCTGCGGGATCCATAAGTCCAAATAGGCAGGAGCAATCCTCGGGTGCTCCTGCACTTCCAGGTCAGTATTTAAAAATGGCACCAGCCACCAGGTACTTGAGAAGCAAACCAGCCTGGGGATTGCTCCTGCTCATCTGGAGTTTGGATCCCACAGCTGTAAGATGGACTTGGGGAGGTTCGGTTTTTAATTTTTGGGGTACCAGCATGGGGCACTTTTTCACAGGTGAAGGGAGAAATCCCAGCCCCACTTTTTTTTTTTCAATTTATACTTTATTAAATTTCTCATACATTTTTCAATGAAAAGAAAATAGGAATTCTGGGATACCATATCATCAATTTACAAAAACAGAAAAAATAGAATCTATACATATTCCCATTATTTAAGTCCACATAATGGGGAGCTTACATCTAAGAAAAAATCAAAACAATAAATCATAATATCTTATGAGATTCAGGAAATTCATCATTTTTTTACCAGTTTACAATTTATCCATATTTGGCTAACTACAATGCCTTCAACTACCTTTATCTATAAGAAAAACTTCCAGATGAGAAGGTTCTAAGAAAACAAACTTATTTTTTTGTAGTGTAATAATACACTTACAAGGGAATTTAAGAAAGAATGTGGCCCCTAGGGCCAACACTCTCTGTTTCATCGAAAGAAATTGTTTCCTTCTCATCTGTGTGTTCCTTGATACGTCAGGGAAAACTTGAACTAATTTACCACAGAACATGAAACTTTTGTTTTTAAAATATTTTTGTAAGACCAGATTTTTGTCCTGTTCTAATACAAAGGTCACGATCAAGGTTGCCCTAGTTGGAATTTCATCTTCAGAAGCCTCTAAGAAAGATGTTAAATTTGGGCTATTGGCAACTAACACATCCATTCCACCTTCTGGGGCTATACCTTCTCTCCTAGAATCAGATAAATAATATATCTTTGATATAAGCATTTCATTTGAAATACACATCTCTTTGACATATTTTTTAAATAACTCTTGCACAGACAGTAATCTCGTATAAGGGAAATTTAAAAAACGTAAATTTTTCCTTCTGATATTATTTTCCAACCCCTCCATATTTTTATATATCATCAGAGAATCTTTTATAAAGGTAGCCCCTGCTGTTTGTAATGCTGTTATCTGAGAATTCAATACTACATTTGTTGCTTCAATCTGATCTATTCTTTTTCCATGGTCATCAAGTTTCCCTTTAATCTCATTAGAGAAAACTGTAGATTGGGCCATGGACTGGGATAGTCTCCTCTCCATGTTTGTAATTGCCTTCCAGATATCTGCGAGAGATATATTCTCTGGATCTGACACAGTCACCTCCCCCTCTGCTCCTCCAACACTGACTGTAGTCTGTTCCAGAGATTTCTTCTCTCTATATTCAGATGTTATCACCTCTCCCAAGGTAGGGATATTTAAGATATTTACCCCTACACTTCCTGAGGTGCTAATGAATAACTGGTCTTGGGCAGGACTAGCTGTAGCCCCAGTCGAAGGAGATAGATCTTGAGGAGCCTCTTTAGAGGTTTGACTCACCCTTCGCACTAAATGTGTGTCCATCGGTCCTCTTAACTCCTTCACAACTGGAGTTGATGTTATCACCTTCATTTTCCGCTTTTTCCCCATTCAGAGTGAAGGGCACTTCCTCCTCAAAACATTTTCTCCAGGGGCGCACCCCTTTGGCGCGCGGCTTTGGCAGCGCGCCAGCGGCTGCGCGCCGCTGTGCAGCTCTTTAAATACACTCAGCTGGCATCGGGCACAGATGACGTCAGGGAGGGGTGGGAGACAATTCTCTCAGCTCACCCGCTCGGTCCCGTTTGCCCTCGCTCCCCTGCAGGTACGGCTCTCCTCAGCAACGCTCCCTATCGGCAGCCTATAGATGATACACGATAGATGATAGATGATACACGGCCAAGCGATAGACATTGTAACAGCATCGCGGAAAGCTATATCAAGACACTATATGCGCAGCCATACAAGTGCACTTCTTGTGCAATGATTGAGCCGGCAACATTGGTACTCCGACCCCCTGAAGAAGGAGGTTTTCTCTGAAACACTGAGTGTCGGAATTACGTCGGATTCATCCATTTAGCCACCATTACCTTAAGGCTCTTCAACGTGTGAATGCCGCAAAGATAAGTACATTTCCTGGGTACAGCTTCAGACATCAAAGCGCCCTTATTTAAAGTGCACAGATGGTACAGCTTCCGATAAGGGAGCATTCCTAAATAAAACCCGCCCTTTTGTGACCAATGATTAAAAGAAGGCTTCTTGCCATTGAAAGCTTGTACTAGCTTAGCCTTCGGGCATCAATATATGAGGTCACATTGGGTTCCCTCACCCACTTACTCGTGTCACAGGATTTATATATTTGTGTATCCACATAGATCTGCAGCAGGAGCGAGCTTCCAGAACTGAACCCACTTGAAACGAGAAAGAGAATTGGCAGTGTCATTAGACACACCCAGAACATGCTGCGCCCAAGCAGTAACATTCAATACCATATAGCGCAATACAAATTCCCTCAGCAACTCTAACACCAATACTCATTTTGCCGATTAATCACTTCAACTACCCCCAAATTGTTACACCAAAAACCACCCTACGATCTCTCAGTCTTGATCTCCACATCTGCAAAACAACTACAATTGGAAACAGTTCAAGATAAGCAATATTCCTAGTGACACCCGTTTGCGACCATTCTGCCGGCCAAAGTGAGGCACACCAAGAACCCTGAAAATACACTCCAAAACCCCCCACTCCAGCTGTATCCAAAAACAATTCTATGTCCCTACTTGATATTAACTCAGATTGTCACAAACAGGTGCCATTAAACTCTGACAAATCTTTAACCACATATCCAAATCCTCTCTAATTCCCTGCAAAATGCGAATATGGTGATTTTGCTTTCAAACCCCAGACATAGCTACAGACAATCGATGCAAAAATATTCTCCCCATAGGGATAACCTTACAAGCGAAATTCAAACTGCCCATTAAAGACTGGATTTGTTGTAAATCAACTTCCTACCGAGCCACACACCCTCTACACTTTCTTTCTATTTGACTACCTTCTAACTGAGACACCATATCCACAGAATCTAATTCAATACCTAGAAAAACCAAACGACTGCAAGCGCCCGCCATATTTTTCTGAGCAATAGGTATAACAAAATCAGATGCTACTTGCAGAAAACATCACATAATATCCCCACATATGCTGAATTCTGAAGACTGATAAATAAAGAATCATCAAGATAATATACAATATTGGGAAATCCCTCAACCTGCGCAGTCACCCAGTGCACAAAAGAAGTAAACATCTCAAAGTATGCACAAGCGATGGAACAACCCATAGGCATACATTTATCAAAATAATATTTCCCTTGAAACCGAAAATCCAACAGAGGGAAGCTATCAGGATGAACAGGGAGAAGATGAAACACAGATTTAATATCCACTTTTGCCATCAGGGCACCCTTCTGGACAGCAGAATCAAACGATGCATAAGATACCATTCACAACTCCTTTGGCACAAAATAATTTACAGAACTCCCCTCAGGAAATGACAGATTATGAATAAGCCTAAATTTACCTGGTTCCTTTTTGGGAATCACACTTAAAGGAGACAATATCATCTTATCAAAAGGAGGTTTATCAAAAGGCCCAGCCATTCTACCCAACTCCAATTCAACCACCACTCTCCTTAATTTTACCACAGACTTACAGTTCCTATTCCAACCTGACAACAAGGAATCAGTAAAAGGAATTCTATATCCAGAAGAGAACCCTTCAAACAAGATAACTGCCACATCCACCTTAGTGTACACATTCAACCAAAGTTGCATAGCCGTTACCATAATGGGAGGTGGAGCCCTTTCCAAATTATCACTTACAGAATTCTCAGCTGCCAAACTTCCAATATTTCCAACCCCTGCTGACTGGGTAATTTGCTCCACAATTGACACAGAGGTGTTTAAATTTGCAGTCTGGGAAGTTACATACAGATTGATTGAACCGCCAACAGACATCAGAGAATCCCTGCCCCAGTTTAACCGCACCTCCTGATGCAGATGCACTTTGAAAGGGCCGACTCACACTACTGTCCCCACCCCCCCAACCTGCCCACTTACTGTAACCAGGGGAGCCACCTTGTTTGTTATTTGAGTGAGCCAAAGGCTGACATCCCGTGTGCCCCACAACATAAATGGAACATTTTATTATAGAAGCGCTCATCATAGTTGAGCCAAGCTCAACCCTCATAATCTTTATTTGCCGCCAATATGGCATCAGCATAAGCTAATATAGGGCTATACTGTGATGCACCCTGTTGCCCAACTATGCTTACCAAATGCAAGAAACATCGAATCCAGTTTAATATCGTATGAGGGACCCTTTTTTGCGTTCCCTGCAAATGCTCCCTGTCCTTCCTTTTCTTTTTTCCTTCTTTCCTTCTCCCTCTCCTGCTTTCTAAAAGTTTAAAAATATCAGTGTACTATGCTTTCTTATCTTTCGCTGCATCAAACGTGACACATTCTCCCACAAGCTAGTGAACCCCTTTCCCCCTCTTTAGCCCCAGACCCTGCACCTACCGACAGCCTCTCCCTAGAAGACAAACTAAACAAACTAGAAGATGATGAGCTAGATGAAGATGAACTAGACTAACCAGAATGTCTATGCCAGCGCCTATACTTTGACCGTCCCCGCTTCCTCTCTTTACCTACTTCCTCACCTTTCAACGTCTATGCCGACAGCTCTACCCCTCCCCCTCCCCTTCCCGCTGACACATTCTCTAACTCTATTACTTGCTCTGACACTGCTCCTGCGAGCCCAATGTCACCCTGCACTGCACAATGCTTAGCTGACAACTTACCCTGTTCCTGGGTTCCTGCTTCCTCTCTATCTTCGATGCCCTTCGGTCCCTTTGAGGCCGCTACTGGATCATTCCTCCACTCCTCTGTGCAAGATGCGCTGAGACTCCCAGAAACAGCCTCCGTCTTTTGCCTCTGAGTATTCGCCGCCTGAAAAGGAAAAACAGAAGATGCCGCTCCCGAGCCAGAAAAAAAACATCTCCCTGATAAGTGCCCTATGGAATAAGGACCAACTCCAGGCAACACACTTGCCAATGAATACCAATCTCCCTGTCCTCCAACTGGAAAGTATCCCATCCCTAATTTCTGTCCTCCCATACCCCATGCTTGCTGTGAATATCCTGGTAAATTCCAACCCCTGGCACCAGGAGGAACATATCTAGAACCCCCACTCCAACCAACCATGGCCGGAAAAGGCCCCGCAGGCATCCCTTTTGTCCATGCATCAAGCATCATAGCCTCCTCATCCTATCCCAGCTGAGGTCCCCCAGCCAACCCAGCCCAACCCCCATTTGCTTCAGGCCCAAGAGTATCCTGAACTCCAGCAGCAGCACTCACAGAAACCCTGCCGGCAGCTGCATTGCGAATATTCTCCTGCCTAAGCTCTCTTTCAATGCCCTGTGACTTCCCAATTAGATTATCACTAGAGATGTGCTTCGTTTTTAGGAATCGGGTCGGGCTTCGGTCGACCGATTCGTTTAAAAGTTTAGTTTTTCGCGTGTGGTTTGGGTTTTTTTACGAACGGAGTTAGTGCGCACTAACGGGGTTAGTGCGCCCAAAGTTCCCGTTAGTGCGCACTAACTAATGCTAGTGCGCACTACCAAAAATTGCAACTTTTAAGTAAAACGTATCAATTTTTAAGGAGTTCGTTAGCTAAATGTACGGTTCTGGGCTCCCACTGGTTCGCACCACCTGGAAAACAGCCAATGGGAATGTAGAATCAGTATTTTAACTCATCCGTATTTAGTGCGCACTATCGCTGGATAGTGCGCACTACCGCTGGGTAGTGCGCACAAACGCGGCTTAGTGCGCGCTCTCTTGAGCATGCTCTGTGAGGTCCCCAGAGGCCATTTTGCTGCACGCACTAATAATTATTTTTTTTACTACGTGCTGTCTGACAGAGCAGCAGCAGTGCCAGAGAATTTGGAACTTGAAGCTGTGTTTTGAGCTGTGCACAGCACAGAGACTTACAACAAACAATATCATCAACAACTTTACCAGTGTAAGTGTATAATATAATAAATATATAAGATTTTGTTTTAGTTTTTATACAGTATTACTTTACTATTAGTTACTTAGTTGGTTAAGTTAAATAGTTAATGCACTTTTTTTTCGGTGAAGTAGCATAAAATAATATAAAAATAATATTAAATGAAGTTACTTACATTAGGGGAAATTAAAAGTTTAACACACAAAAGTACTTCATTTAATTTTATGCTAATTTAGTGAAAAAAAAGTTTAACAGAGATTGTCAGTGTCACACAGACAGCTCCCTCCCTGCATGAGAGGCTGGCTGGCTTCACAGACAGGGGGGGGGGAGCTCAGCTGCCTGACCCTCACTCCTCCCCTCCCCCCATGTCCCTGCCACTGAACTGAATAGCGTACTGTCTGTCACTGTGAGGGTGAGGGCTGAGACAGCTCCCTCCCTGCCTGCATTACGTAGTGAGAGGCTGGCTGGCTTCACAGACAGGGGGGGGGGGGGAGCTCAGCTGCCTGACCCTCACTCCTCCCCTCCCCCCATGTCCCTGCCACTGAACTGAATAGCGTACTGTCTGTCACTGTGAGGGTGAGGGCTGAGACAGCTCCCTCCCTGCCTGCATTACGTAGTGAGAGGCTGGCTGGCTTCACAGACAGGGGGGGGGGGGAGCTCAGCTGCCTGACCCTCACTCCTCCCCTCCCCCCATGTCCCTGCCACTGAACTGAATAGCGTACTGTCTGTCACTGTGAGGGTGAGGGCTGAGAGAGCTCCCTCCCTGCCTGCATTACGTAGTGAGAGGCTGGCTGGCTTCACAGACAGGGGGGGGGGGGAGCTCAGCTGCCTGACCCTCACTCCTCCCCTCCCCCCATGTCCCTGCCACTGAACTGATTAGCGTACTGTCTGTCACTGTGAGGGTGAGGGCTGAGACAGCTCCCTCCCTGCCTGCATTACGTAGTGAGAGGCTGGCTGGCTTCACAGACAGGGGGGGGGGGAGCTCAGCTGCCTGACCCTCACTCCTCCCCTCCCCCCATGTCCCTGCCACTGAACTGAATAGCGTACTGTCTGTCACTGTGAGGGTGAGGGCTGAGACAGCTCCCTCCCTGCCTGCATTACGTAGTGAGAGGCTGGCTGGCTTCACAGACAGGGGGGGGGGGAGCTCAGCTGCCTGACCCTCACTCCTCCCCTCCCCCCATGTCCCTGCCACTGAACTGAATAGCGTACTGTCACTGTGAGGGTGAGGGCTGAGACAGCTCCCTCCCTGCCTGCATTACGTAGTGAGAGGCTGGCTGGCTTCACAGACAGGGGGGGGGGGGGAGCTCAGCTGCCTGACCCTCACTCCTCCCCTCCCCCCATGTCCCTGCCACTGAACTGAATAGCGTACTGTCACTGTGAGGGTGAGGGCTGAGGGCTGGCTTCACAGACAGGGGGGAGCTGCCTAGCCCCTCCCTGCATTAGTGTGTGAGCTTCTGAACAAACAGCTGTCCTATAGCACATACTTTTTTTCATCTTCTTTTTTATTTTCTCATGGTAGGATGGAACGTGAAAGGGAGTCAGATGACAGGGGGAGGGAGTCTGACTCCTCCCCACCGTCCTCCTCCAAGGTGGCAGCAAGGTCCAGGAAGCCCCGCTTTACCCAGGCCGACGTGGACCTCCTGGCCCGGCTGATGCTCCTGGATGAGGGGAACCTTTACACCCCCCCAGGCAGCAGGCCTAACCTGCAAAGGGAGACTGCTGCCTGGGCCTCTCTCCAGGAGGAGTTTTGCCGGCGGGCCTCCTACCCTCGTGAGGTGGAAGACCTCAAAAAGAAAGGTGAGAAATAATAATGTTGATCATATTATTCAATTATAAATTATGTATATTATTTTGTCATTGAAAATTAAATAGAGTATGATAGTAATACTAGCTACAGTAGCTACTAGTAGCATACAGTGAGTTATATAATTATAATGTAATAATTAACTACTATAAGTAATAAAAGTTATAATGTTAAGTAAATATATTTAAAAAAAACAGAAATACTAGTAGCTAGCTACTAGCTAGCTAGCTACTAGTGTACCACCCTTACCCTATACTATACTAGTATTAATACTTAATAACTAGACTACAAAGGAAATAAAATTATCTGTGGTATATTATTGATATTTATATTTATCTTTTTGAAATGATGGTATTTGGGATTTTTTTTGAAAGCCACATTGAAATATAAATAAAATAGTATTTATGTATAACTAACTTTTGTATGTTGCATAAAAAATAATCTAGTAGGTCAAGGCAAAACATGGGCATGTTGTAAAAATTAATCAATGTTATTCTTTTTCCTGTATATTCCTCTAATTTTCAGGTCGCCATCTGCGATTGCACGAGGGTAGGTGGCTCGAGGAGGTCCGCCGAACCTTGCCCCGTTCCGTGCCTGGTAAGTTGTTTTCAGAATACTTCACAAGAACAACACACATTACACAACTATTCAATTAATTGTAATGGAATTTGTGTTTAAAAATGTTTCTTTAATATAACAGTGAATGAATCATTGTGTCTGATCTCATTCTTGTTTTTAAAATTCTAACTGTTGTTCTCTGAATTTTGATTTGTCTTGTACAGAACCACACCCAGGCAGGGACGAGGCGGGGCTTCCTGGGCCTAGTCACCAGAGGAGGACGGAGTCAGCAACGTCAACAAGTAGTGGTCTAGGTAGGAAATAATATATCTTGGCACGGCCAGTACAGTAGTACTATATATTATCTGAGGCTGGAAAACAAAATCTTTTTTTTTTATATCAGTCAGTTATAGTGGCTGGGGATTGGGAATGGGGGGATGTGTGTATTTATTTATTTGTATATATTAAATGTCACTGAGTGGCTATGATAGTAAACTAAAGAATTGAAGGTGAAAAAAAAGAAGAGGTTTGTAGTGTATCTCCTACCATCATATTCTGTGTAACCTGAGATTGACTATTATTTCTCCTTCCAATCCTTCAAATTATGTATTCTCTCTAATCTATGTTGATAGATTTGATATCCCTCCACTCTCCCCCTCACTCCTTCTTCCCTGTAATGGACTACTCATTTTTCTATAATCCTCAAGGTCAATAAACTAAATAAGGGGGTAGATTATTTTATAAACTTGCTCACATGCATCCAGTAGTATTTGCTTTTTTATTTGTCATATCTGACTATGTAATGTATGTATAATGTATAGTTCTGTGTCTCATGTTGAATTTTTTTTTTTTTAATTTCTTTACAGACCAAGAAAAAGCTGTGAAAACCCAGCGGCCCACCACTGCCACCAGCACCACCACCAGCACCACCACCAGCACCACCACCACCAGCGCCAGTGCCAGCACCAGCACCAGCACTGCCGTACTTCCTGCAGGATCTCCTCCAACCTGTAAGTGCTGCTGTGCACAATATTCAAAGTTGGAGGAGATCCTGCAGGAAGTACGGCAGTTCAAGGCGAAATATGATGCCGACTTCATGATGTTGCAGCAGAAGGTCGGAGAGGTGCAGGCCAGTGTGTGCAATGTGGAGAGGAGGTTGTTAGCCCTGGAGGAGGCCCCTCAGGAGCAGAGGGAAATGGCTTCTCCTCCTCATGAGATGCCTCATGAGGAGGAAGTGCCAGTTCCCTCTGCTTCAGAGCAGGTTTCTCCAGTGGCGGCACCCTCCTCTCCACATGAGCCTGACCCTGCTGCAACATCATGAAGTCAAGGCATCATATTTCGCCTTGACCTGGGCTGCTGGCCTGGTTTTTTTTTTTTTTTTAAATGTGTCTATGTGGTGGTGGTATGTGAAATATAAATATGTAAAATATGTAAAATATAAATATGTTAAAATAAATTTGTTAACATTGTAAGTGTTTGCTTGTTCTTTTTTATATATTATTTTATTAGTCATTTAACTAATAATAATTATTCCAAAATAATATAGTATGGTACTACTAAATTACAAAGAGCAGACATGTACGGATGTATGTCTATTATAATCCAACACATTTCATTGTTTTAGTAGTAGTAACTAAGTTAGTCATACACTTCCATACAACATTCAGTCTGGCTGAATTAGCACAAGTTGTATACTTGTGAGCAGTAGCGCCAACGTCAAGGCTTCAACCGTGGCTACTGACCATTCACACATCTTTCAACCTGGCCAATACAATATTGTGCACTGTGTGCAGTGTGTGCAGCACTCAAGCTACTGCAATGACTCACACGTCAATGCCAAAAATTGCTCCATGACCAAGACAGCCATTTGAAGCAAAAAATGTAATGCTTGTGATACTAAAGTAGGAGTAAGGACTAGGAGAAAGCAGACTCATGAACAAAAAATCCTTCAGAAATGTACAACTTCTGGGTGCTCAGTTTTCTCTTTTTATTACACTCAAGGGTGTCTGTATATATTTGGTTAATCAATATATTGTTACAGTAGTGGATATAACAGTAACAGTTTATATCCAACTAGTAGCTAGTAGTAGTAGCTACTAGTTGGATATAAACTGGATATCCAAGTAGTAGCTAGTACTTGGATATCCAGTAGCTAGTAGTAGCTAGCTAGTAGCTAGCTAGTAGCTAGCTACTACTAGTACAGCCACTAGCTACTTAGTTAGAGTATCAACCTCTCTGTGCACTGTAAGTGCAATTTAATATTGTATTGGCCTGAAATTCTTTCATACTTCATTCACACAATCATGCTGTCGGAGATGGACGCTGAGGCAGAAGAACCCAGCGAGGACTTGCCTGCCTCAGAGGTGGACATTGGGGGAAAGGAGCCTGGGAGTGAGAAGCCTGTGTTGGAGACGCAGCAGGACAGAGTGTTCATGTCTTGTGACTCCCAGACTGGCTTCTCCTGTGGGCCACAAGAGGCAGCAGCGGCAATGTTGTGGCCGCTGCTGCCTCTTGTGGCCGGGCGCCCCAGCAAGCGATGCGGGGAGCACAGCTGCATAGAGCCAAGCCTCTCTTCCACCCCTTGACCTTGGATCTCGGCCCTCGACAAGAGACTCACTCCTCCCAGTCACAGGGAAAGTTCGGATACCCAAGCTGTGGAAAGTTCGTTTTGATAAAAACCAATTGCTCGACTAAGTCTGGAGACAAACGTGCACGGTGTGGACTCACTATGTTCCCTGTCATTGAAAATACTCTTTCACTTTGCACACTTGTTGGCGGGCAGGAAAGAAAGTGCTGTGCTAGTATTGCAAGATCAGGCCACATTGAAGCTTTCTGTGCCCAATATCTCAAGGGATCTGAGTCCATGCTCTGAATTGGCTCAGACAGAAAACTCTTAACATGCAGTTCTGAAACATTCTCCTGCAGGTAGGACTCAGTAGTAACTCTTCTGCCAACAGCTGATGCGATTGCTTGTGACATGGCAGGCAGTTCATTAAATGTGGAATGACTCATATTTTGATGTGTTATGGAAGGGGTAGGGGAGCAGCTGATCATACTAGTACTTGAGCAGGATGGAGTTGGAGACTGAGAGGATGATACTAATTCTTTTTCATCGTTACCAGTGGAACAGACCCTGTTAGACATTATGTTTTCAACCATTGTAATCAACTTTTTTTTCCAATGTGTAAGAGCATTGTTCTTGAGAGCAATACTGCCTTTCACACGTGGGTCACACATCGTGGCTAACATATAGCAATCCCTTTGCATGAGAGGTTTCAATCTTTTTTCAACTTGCTCTTTTAAGCATTTAACAAGCATTAACACTTCCTTAGAGAAATCTGGATGATGCAGAAATTCCTCTAATACCTCCTCCAGATAGTTTATTACAGGGATGACACCACCCAAAGTGGCATTAGCTGAACTCAATGCATCAGTATATACTTTGAAAGGCTTGAGGACATGCACCATGTGTGCAATGTTTGTCCAGTCCTGACATCCAAGAGGATTTTCCAATCCAATTTCAGTTGCCATTGCCAAATCATGAAGAGGTGTCTGCTGTTCAGACAACCTCTCCAACATAAGATAGGTGGAATTCCATCTGGTAGGCACATCCTGAAGAAGGTTGTGCAAAGGTGCGCCAACTGCTATTTGCCTCTTTCTGAGTTGCTTCCCACTTTTTACACTACGATTGAAATGCCCAGCTATTTTGCGACACTTTTCAATCAACCGCTTCAGGAGTTGACTACTACAACTAGTAGTACCACCTTCCTTGCCACTAAGCCCCAAAGCATCCCTCACTATCAGATGCAGGGTATGTGCAAAGCATCGGATGCCGTTGAATCTACCATCAGCCAGAGCCTTAATAATATTGGAACCATTGTCAGTAATGAAAAATCCATTTAAGCATTCCATATCACTGCTTCTAAGGAGCCCATTCCATTTTTCCATCATCCCCTGAATTGCGTGTAAGATATTTTCGGAAGTATGTCTCTTGTCTAGCACTTGAGCATGCAGTAAAGCCCAATGGTATCCTGGCGAAACCTTTTTGGAGCTGCTGCCACTGCCACTGCCAATGCTGCTAGTGCTTACAGGTATTAATGCCTCATCCAGCTGCCACCAATGTGCTGTTAGAGATAAATATGCATGCATTGCATTCATACTAGTCCAAACATCAGTGGTGAGATGGATGCTCCTCCCCTTTGCCCTTGCCATCATAATCTGCATTTCAGCACGACATTTTCTGTATAGGGAAGGAAGCACCTGACGGCTAAATGTACTTCTTGAAGGAAGTTTGTAGTAAGGGGCGAAATAATGGAGCATCCGCTTAAATCCCTCATTTTCTACAATCTGCAGCGGCTGATCATCCAAAGCAATCATTAGAGCAATATGTCGTGTACCCACTTTAGACATTGCCTGCTTCCTGCTCTATGACATTGCAGAAGAACACCACCCCATCTGCTCCATGGTAGCTTGCCGCTGCTGCTGGGGATGAGGAAGAGGAGACTGCTGCTTCTGCAGATGCACACAATCTGTATCTTCTTTATCTTTAGTACTACTACTTTCCTTCTGTGGCTGCTTCCCTGTTGCTTTACTTGAAGCCTGGGCAAGCACAGTGGGACCAGCTTCTTCTGCAAGCAACAGTGCTCTATGTTCTCTTTCAAGGTGATATTTCATGTTGCTGTTAGTAAGATGTCCAATAATTCTTCCACGGCTCACCATCTTTTTACAATGGATACATTGTCCAAATCTCTGGTCAGCCACAACATGATAATGATTCCAAATCTTTGATGTCCTTGTACTGTTCCTTACTCTAGGCTGGATACTTGTCATTTTCATACTAGTAGTAGAAATAGTAGTAGTAGTAGTCACACGTGGATGTTCAAATGGTGTAGGGGACAGGGTACCAGCAATACTGCTGGCACTGGCAGTAGTTGTTTGTTTTGCAATCTGACTAACATTGTCATTGCTTCTGTTCTCCTCCTCCTCCTTCTCCTCAGAATGTTTACTAGCCAAAAACTCCTGATCAACCTCCTCCTCCTCCTCCTCCTCCTCCTCCTCCTCCTCAATATCTGATTCATCATCATCATCCAATACTTTCTGTAGCACCATTCTTTCATCTAATCTTTTCACCTTTCCCTCAAATTTTGCTCGTTCCTTCCCTTGCAACAAGTTTCCTTGCACTTCTACATCCTCTTTCTTCTCAAAAAATCGCAGTTTTTTCCTAGGGACTGGCAGACAGCTCTTTCCAGTAGCACTATCACTAGCAACACATTTTTTTCCAGAGGGTACTGGTAGGGGCATTATGATTCTGTGGTCAAAGAAATATATAATAAATATAGTACATTAAACAAGTTAATAAATTAGTTTGGTATTCATTTTTAAAACTTTATTGAGCTAATAGCATTAGCTAGCTAGCTATTGCTAAGGCTACCCCCAGACCACAGGACAAAGAAGGATATAGTGATTATTTATTAGTCAGTGAGTGACACTGACAATTGATAATTTGATATAGTATACTTACTAATATATTATATTGCAATTTATACCATGCATTGGCCAGAGCATCAAACTGCAGCAGACTGAGACTGAAACTAGGCTGCAATACTTCAGTTCACTCATTACACTAGCCTCCTGGCAGGACTGGCTAGTGGCTAGGCTTTTCTGCATTGAGGTTAGAGAAGTCCTATTCCTATTTTTTCATATCCTTTTCAGGCCTATTCTGTTCTTTGAACTAAAATAACTTCTCCCTCCCACTTCAAGTCTTACCCACAGATCTCACACACAGGAGCAGAAGCCTCAAGCCAAGCACAAGATACATAATATAGGATATTGGACAGACTATTGGCCAATTATAGGTTTAGTAGTAGAATTGATTTGATAGTAGTGACTCACTGGCTTTAATAGCTAGCCAATATAGCCAGTGACACTAGGCTAATAGCCAAGCTAGCTATTAGCCTAGTGTCACTGGCTATGGCTAGCTAGCTATAAACACTATTAGTGATAAATCTGGTAGATTACACATACATCTATATAATATTGATAAATATAATATTATATAATTTTATATATTTATAAATCTATTAAAACTCTACTGCTGCAATGTTCAGAAAGCAATCAACGCACCTACCTTAGTACCTTCACCTTGTCCTTTATAAGCAAGCCCTGCTGCTGGACTGGAGTGCTGGTGCCTGCCTATGCCTAGGCTAGGAATGCTGCGAACGAAGAGCTCACTCAAGAAACAGAAAAAAAGAGTAGAGCTCAGCTCAGCTCACTGGTTGTGGCTATTGGCTATTTTGGCTAGTGGCTTGGCTGCTAGCAGTAGCTAGCTATATGCTACTGTGGCTAGTGGCAATGGCTACTGGCTGGCTGCTAGTATCATAGGCTGATACTAGTATCAGCTAGCTAAGCCAGCTAGCAGCTAGTACCCCTTAATAACAATAAAGGCTGTATAATATTAACTAACTATCAAATCAACAGCTGCAGCTAGCTATAAACTGATTGACTGATGTTTTCTCCTCAAACCCACAAAACAAAAGCAACACATAAGCAGAGCACCCCTTATTATATAGCTATTATTGCTACCTATTGACTAAAAGTAGGAGGGAAAATAAACCTATTAATTTAAGTGGCCAATTCAAAAATGATGCAAATGAATATTATGCATAATATATCAAACAAATTCTAGTCACATGATTGATGACATAATCACAATATCCACAGACACACTACTACAGTAGGATTAGAACTTCAAGCTAATAGCTCTATCCCCCATTCCCATTCCCCATCCCCCATATAAAACAATCTGTAAAAAACAGCACCTTGGCTGTTGGTAACCTTGGTAATGAATAAAAAAACAAGAAGACACCCAATAGGAATACATATTCAACCTTCAATTTTAAAAAAAGTGTCAATTTAGTATCAATTTACGTTAGTGCGCACTAACATATATCACTGCGCACTGCCATGTACCTAGTGAGCACTAATAATCCGTTAGTGCGCAGTACGGTGAGGCGCCATGTACTGCGCACTATGTCCAGCGACTGCGCGCTAACGGATAGTCCATGCGCACTAACATCCGTTAGTGCGCAGTAATAAAAAACCGACTTTAACCCGAAAATTCGTGGAATTTTGATTCTTTTTCCCAACTTCCCCAACAATGACGAATTAGACAATGTCGTTGGCATTGGCTAAATCGTGAAAAACGAAGGCACATCTCTAATTATCACAAAGACCCTCCTCTTCACTAAAAGAAGTAACATGTCTCCGTGAAGTAACAATCAAATCTTCCTGCCCAGTGTCAGTACTTACTCCAGCTTCCCCCTTGCTAGTCCTGCACGGAACATCAGCGTGTCTAGACGCAAGCTCCCCAACCCCGCCAAGAATAGCAGCCCTTGCTGCAACTGAAGTCCTGCCACTCACCGACACGGACCCACTGCACAAGAGCACCCCTCTTCCTGCCTCAGCAAAATTCCTGCCTCTTGCAGATGCAAATCCATCATGCGTGACAGCCAACCCTTCCACTTTACTAACTGCCTTGCCTCTTGCCAGTGCAGACCCACTGCACACAGACGCCGCTCCTTTGTTTCTTCCTCTCAACTCCCCCCTTGAAGATCTACCAGCCTGGCTGCCAAAATAACGCCCTCAGTACACCCATCAGCAAAAGGTAACACTTTTCTAGCAAGGTCCAGACCTGAGGAAATAATAGGTGGCAGACCCCCATCCTCAGCCCTGCCACTTGGAAACCCCATATATACCTGCCCAGAATCAAACCTACCAGGAGGCAACCCAGGCCCTGATCTTTCCTCCCCCTCAGACTCCCCATCACTAACCACCACTTCCACTTCAGAATTCATCACTCCTAACCACCTCTGATCAAGGAGCTGTCCTCCTGACTCTAAAGACTTCCTAAAAAGCCACAGCAAACTTGGTAGGTTGAAAAAGTGAGCAATAAACCCCCAAAAACTCATGCTGCTCACCAAGACAACTGCCGCGCGCTGCGTCCAAAAACTGAAGCAATGAAAAAATCCCTAATCTTGCTTCTGCCCCTCAAATCCCTCCCCTTTTCCCTTGGATCTCTGCCCAATCAGAAAGAGTGCAGATTTCAAAATGCCCCAATCGCCCTCAGCAGAGATCCCCTGTGATTCTTCTTTCCCTTCCCCCTCCTGCTCTGAACAGGCTGAGGTTTTGCCTGACTCCATGTTATACTGGGCAGCCAGGTACTTCAGCCTGTCAGCCCTGCTCAAACAAAACAATATAAAAAACAAAACGAAAAAAATGTCTGCACACCAGGGACTTAGCTACAGGGAGTGCCTCTCACTTTTGGCTCAGGCCCATTCCCCTAAGCAGCAGTGAAGCAGTTGGAGGCACTGGAATCACTACCAGTCCATGATCCCCTCTCTGTAAAGAAGCTAACTTGAAAAGGGAAATAACACTATGGGGCCGATGCAATAAAGTACGCCAGCCTAGCACACAACTTAGCGAGCGGTTGGTCATGTGTTTTGGATGCACGTCCATAACCCCTGATGCAATAAGGGGATCAGTGCATCCAAAACGCACATCCAAAGGCAAAGCTAATAGTGCTCATCCCATGTAAATGCCATGCAGATGAGGCTAAGTATTAGCTATTAGCCCTCAAATGCAAAAAATCCCCGCGTGCCCAAGGCGCACTTTTTAACCTGTCAAATTTTACACCTGTCCTGGAGCAGATGTAAAGTTTTCCCGCATGTCAAGGGCTCACCTTAAAAACAAAACAATACTAAGTAGGAGGAACCACAGAAATCAGCACCATGCAAAAAAAAAAAGTATTGACTAAAAAAAAAATTTCGGGGTGCGCAATATACACCCACAATATACCTGCTCCAGGCCATAAAATAGCTGCCACAGGATAAAGCGGACACTTGTAAATTGAGCGTCTGTTTTCCTAACCCACCCACAGCCACGTCTCCTGGGCACCTGATGCCATGGACGTGCTAGGGACACACAATTTATCCCTAGCACGTGCATTTTAGTGCAGTAGGTCATTTACATATTGCATCGGGTGCCCAGGAGAGGTGGATGTGCGCACTTCATTGCATGGGCCTGTAAATCTGGTCTAGTCCTGTAAAGATTTGAGGCCTTCAAAGTCTCTGTTTACTTTTGGCAGGTAATTATTCCCCCTCCTCTCAGCACTTTAAAACTTCAAGAATGCCTGGCTTGGTTGGAAGCCTGTTTGCATAATTGCTCTATAGCAGAGAGATTAATAATTGCATAGGTAGCCAGGGCAAGGGGAGAGTGAAAAGGCAGACAATAGGGAGTGTTGCCAGACATTAAAGGGTTGTGTAGCTACTGCTGTGAAGAGCCATTTAGGATGAGAGCAGGGTGGGGGGCTAGTACAGTGCCCACTCATGTTAAATTGAGCCTCCTCAACAATTCAGTTCTGGCTCTGCTCCTGCTGCACACTCCTAGCATTTTATATCCAATTCCACAAGTTCCCCTGTTAGTTAGCAGAGCAGAAATATATTTAACTGAAGTATTCCTTGTTAAAAGTAATCGAATCACATTTGGCTTTATACCTAATTTCTAACAATTTAATCCTCTCTCTTCTTTTTCTCTCACTCATTTACTTCTTTTAAATTTACAATTGGAAATGTCCATATTCTCATTTTTCACTCATATGAATTATTCTAATTGCAATTGAGTTTCTTTCCCTCATAAGGTACAAAAAGCCAGTAGGGTAAGGTGGGCAAAGTAACTATCCATCAACAAATGACTAAAACTATATTATTTATTTATTTGATTTATATTCTGCTTCTTCAGGCACTTTCAGAAAGGATTTCATTCAGGTACTGTAAGTATTTCTCTGTCCCCAGAGAGCTCATAATTTAATAGGGTCATTTATCAAATTGCATTGAGGGCCTAAAGTACGTTAAACAGCATCTAACACAAGCTAGCATGCAAATTTAAAACTGAGTATGTAGATGGGAGGAGTTAATGCAAATTAGGATCTCCTAGCGCAGTTTGTGCCGGTTTAACGCACAATAACGCAGAATTTTTTTGTGCAGTAGAGGGGCAAAAAATGTTATTGTGTGATAGTGCTGTTATCACAGTTCACACCTATTATTGTGTGCGATAAAATGAGGCCTTCTATCAGACACACCTACCTATCCGTCTTGGGTCAATAAAAACACCTTTTCTTATCTGGCCTGCCTTCCTAAAGCTACTATATTTGGGGCAAGTTTACTTGTAGTGGGATACTGGCTGCTTCGGGATGCTCGGCACAGAGAGCAACAAGAACAATAATAACCACAACAACAGACGAGGGAGTTTCCGACCTGTCCTAGGGAAGTCCTTGCACTGGAGCCACAGCTACTGGCCCTGCAGGGAGAGCATTGGGGCCCACGGCAGCACTTTCCACATAGGTGGGCACAGCACAGATATAGGGAGAACATCTTTCCTCCCAGAACCACATTACTGGGCGTGCCAGAAGAATATGTGGTTAGCAGGTATCGCCTCAGGTCTCAGGCTATCCAGGAATTATATGAAGAAATCAGAGGGAATCTAGATCCGGTCACGGAAAGGTCCCACGCTGTGCCGGACCTCACCAAACTATTGTCCACACTGCATTTCATGACATCCGGCCTCTTCTAAACAACAGTAAGGGTCATCGGAGACAAGTCTCAAACCTCTTTTTCCTGCTGTCTGGGCCAGGTCATAACAGCTGTACATGACCGCATTAATCGCTACATAGCATTCCCTCAATACAGGCAGGACTTGATAGAAATCTAGAAATCATATACATCACAAGTAGCTCAGCTGCTTAAAGGCACAGCCAAAAGCTACAGGTTGAAGGTTTAAGGTGGCAATCCCAGACTTGCCATTTGACAGCCAGTTCTCTGGTTGACATCCATGTGCATCTGAAGATATGCACCTGTACATCGGATGCATTGTGCTACCGCCGCCGCCGCCATGTTTTTTTTTTTTTGACGCTGCCTAAGACCGACGTGCTCGCCCGCACATGCGCAGTAGAGCTGCTCTCTACTGCGCATTTGCGGCACGTCGGTCAAGCGTCGTTTATCTAGTTAGATCACTACTAGTTGTATGCAGCACTACAAGAATTATCTATTGCCAGTGCACCTTATGAGGTCTTTACTGCACAAACTCCAGAACTCAGCAGCACAATTCACAGAAGGATACAACCCGCACAGCCGCATCACTCCCATCCTATTCAAACTACACTGGCTACTAGTACCATACAGAACTAAGTTCAAAACTTAGACACTAACATTCAAGGCCCTAAGAGAAGATGGACTTATTTTCTTGAGGGAAAGGCTATGCATTGGGAGCACTGAGAGAAGAGGATCACTTTGCTGGTGGCTGAAGAGAATCGGTAAGTACTGCTTGGGGAAATTTTAGAACTTAAAAGTTTTGGGGAGAAGTAAACTATTGGGGTATATTCTTGAGTGTGTTTGTTTGTCCGTATTAAATAGCTAGTAGGAGGGCAGGCAAAAACCAGGAGTTTGTGTGTTTTGTATTAAATTGCTAGTCAGAAGGTAGGCATAAACAAGGAGTTTGTGTTTTGAATTAAACAGCTAGTCAGAAGGAAGGAAAAAAGCAGGAGTTTGTGTGTTTTGTATTATATAGCTTGTCAGAGGGCAGACAAAAGCCTTTTAACTTTAATTCAGAAATTCCCCATGCCTTATCAAGAGTTTAATCATCCCCTTGTAGATCACTACCAAATAAATAGCGCATACACTAATATATTTAAAGGACCCTAATAGTACGCATTCTTACTCCCATAGCAACCTAAACCTAATTAGGAACTGAACAAACTTAAGATGAAGGCAGTAGTCCAGCAACAAGAGGGGGGCCTTCCAGTCTTTTGCATCAAGTGTCACATGTATGATATTTTACCCATTGGTGAGAGGTTGTATGAGTGCACCCGGTGCAAAGAGCTCCTGTCTCTCAGAGAACAGGTTCGATCTCTGGAGGAGCTGAGACAGACAGAGAGGTATATAGATGAAACCTTCAGGGACATAGTAGCCAAGTCCCAACTCCAGTCTGGCAGCCCTGGTGCTGCCTTGGAGAAGAAATGTCTCCTAGTTGGAGAGTATCAACTTGGTACAGTAGGAAATGATCCTGTAGCAAGAACCTGCTCTCCAGGTGATGCATTGTCCTCTCGCATTGAGGAAGTGTCTCCCAGGGCTACTGCCCAGGAAGGAAGGGTTAAGTCAGCCATCATAGTTGGTGATTTGAGTATTAAGAATATAGACAGCTGGGTGGCTGGTGGGCGTGAGGATCGCCTGGTAACATGCCTACCTGGTGCGAAGGTGGTCGACCTCACGTGTCACCTAGATAGGATTTTAGACAGTGCTGTGGAGGAGCCGGCTGTCATGGTACATATGGGCACCAATGAGATAGGAAAATGTGAGAGGGAGGTTCTGGAAGCCAAATTTAGGCTCTTAGATAGAAAGCTGAAATCCAGAATTTCCAGGGCAGCATTATCTGAAATGCTCCCTGTTCCATGCACAGGTTCTCAGAGGCAGGCAGAGCTCCAGAGTCTCAATGTTTGGATGAGATGATGGTGCAAGGAAGAGGGATCATTTTTATAAGGAATTGAGGAACCTTTTTGAAACGGAAAGTCTTTTCCGAAGGGATGGGCTTCACCTTAACCAGGATGGAATCAGGCTGTTGCCACTAACCTTAAAAAAGGAGGTAGAGCAGCTTTTAAACTAAATCGAAGGGGAAAGGCGACAGTCACTCAGCAATGCATGGTTCAGAGGGAGATATGTTCGAAGGATACTAATGAAGCATTAGAGTTAAGGTATCCCAACAGAGAGATTCCAATAATAAGAAGAGTAGTCCATGTGCCAATAATTAAAGAATCATCTGAATTAAAAGATTCCAATTTATCCCTGTCAACTGAAAAGCAAAATGTTAATACAAACAAAAAACACACTTTAAAATGTTTGTATGCTAATGCCAGAAGTCTAAGAAATAAGATTGGAGAGTTAGAGTGATAGCAGTGAATGATGACATAAACTTAATGGGCATCTCAGACATGGTGGAAAGAGGATAACTAATGGGATAGTGCTATACAAGGGTACAAATTATATCACAACGATAGAGAGGAGCAACTTGGTGGTGGGATGGCACTTTATGACCGAGGTGGCATAGAGTCCAACAGGATAAAGATCCTGTAAGAGACTGCATGCGCAATTGAATCATTATGGGAAGAAATCCCTTGTGTGTTCAGGAAGAGTATAGTGATAGGAGTATACTACTCTCCACCTGGCCAAAATGATGAAATGGACAGTGAGATGGACAGTGAAATGCTTAGAGAAATTAGGGAAGCTATCCATATTGGTAGTGCAGTAATATGGGAGATTTCAATTATCCAAAAGTCAACAGAAGCAAATCTTGCACATAAGCAAGTATTCAAATGAACAGGTGCAGGAAAGAGAATGAAGTTCCATTCAGAATTCAAATTTGTATTTATTATGTATCTAAATTCTCATAGTTCATTCAAAACGGCAACTCCTTCTGGTAAACAAAGAAGGTTTCTAAATACATGTCCCCCGACACGGTCCGTGTTTCGTGTGAACTGCATCAGGAGGGACCACAGCATATTATAATCTACAATAAAACAATATATATCAAGAATGGAACAAATAGGCTGCAGAAAATACACATGTAACATGACACGTACATACCTTTAAACTTAACACAGGAGCGCAAGCGCCCTATAGCAATGACAGCCATTTAAAAGGAAAAAGGCGTGAAAGGGAAGTCTCTCGCGAGATGCTGGAAACCGCAGGAACGCACAGCAACACACATGTCGAATTAATAGACAATTAATAGAATAGGTACCACTCTATCTCCTTGTTCAAACCATTGGGGAAAACCGAATCCAAAGTGAAAATCCAACGCTGCTCTCTCCGTCCTAGCATCCCGGAAAAGTCTCCCCCCCGTTGGGGACATGCGACCACCTCCAGGACCAGGAAGGAGAGAGCATCGATAGAATGACCAGCCTGAAGCCAATGTGATACAAGGGGCTCATCAATCCTAGAGGATCTAATATTACAACAGTGCTCAATGATCCTTGTCTTAATCATACGCGAGGTTTTACCCACGTATAGTAAAGAGCAAGGACATTTAATCACATAAACCACTCCCCTGGTCGTACAGTCAGTATTAGAGAACAACTTAAACACTCGTCCAGTCTTGGGGTGAATAAATTCCGTAGATGATTCTGTATGCCGGCACATAGAACAGTGACCGCAAGGGGAATGCTGACCTCTCCTATCTGATCGCGAGTCACTAGGACGGCTCGCTGTGTGAACCAGTCGGTCCCGTAGATTGGTCCCTCTCTTAAAGGTGAACCGAAGTGATCCGTGCATAAGAGTATTAAGAGAAAGGGCTGCCCAATGTCTCTTAATCATGTTGACTATGGTCCTCCCCACTATAGAGAATGGAAGGATACAATTCAATGACGTGTCCTCGGTAACCGTAAGGGATATAAAAAGCCATTCCCGGTGCGTGTATAGTGCTCTTTTGAACGCTTTTTTAATGACCCGAGGAGGATAGCCCCTTTCTGCGAACCGAGCGGATAGAATTTGAGCCTGTAAGAGAAAGTCAGTACGGTTTGAGCAGAGGCGACACAGTCTTAAAAACTGCCCCGTCGGGATATTCTCACGAAGAGCCCGAGGATGGCAGCTGTTATAGGCAAGTAATGTGTTTCTATCAGTGTCTTTGCGGTACAATGAGGTCTGAAAATGATCCCCCATCCAAGAAATAGAAACGTCCAAAAAAGAAATATGTGTGGGATGAATGTTGAAATTAAATTGAATATGGGGATTGAGGGAATTCACCCAATCAAAAAATACATAAAACTGTATGTCAGTGCCCATCCATATAATGAAAACATCATCAATATAGCGTAGCCAAATATGGATGAAAGAAGACCATTCCGAAGAATAAATCTGGGATGTTTCATAGTCATCCATATAGAGGCATGCCAGACTCGGTGCCATCGTCGCCCCCATCGCAGTCCCCTTATTTTGTTGGTAAATTTCAATTTTCGATTTCAATTATCCCAATATTGACTGGGTAAATGTAACAAAAGGGCATGCTAGAGAGATAAAGTTCCTGGATAGAATAAATGACAGTTTTATGGAGCAATTGGTTCAGGATCCGACAAGAGAGGGAACAATTTAGATCTAATTCTCAGTGGAGTGCAAGATTTGGTGAGAGGTAACAGTGGTGGGGCCGCTTGGCAATAGTGATCATAATATGATCAAATTTAAATTAATGACTGGAAGATGGACAGTAAGTAAGTAAATCCACAGCTCTAGCACTAAATATTCAAAAGGGAAACTTTGATAAAATGAGAAAAATAGTTAAAATAAACCTGAAAAGTGCAGTTACAAAGGTTAAGAGTGTACAACAGGCATGGACTTTGTTAAAAAATACCATCTTAGAAGCACAGTACAGATGTATTCCATTCATTAAGAAAGGTGGAAGGGGCTGCTGACTGCTTTTCCTGAGTCGGATAATTGCTTACCTGGGGCTGGCTTGCCTACTGAAGGATTTTTCTTTCTTTGGAGAGAAGCGGGAATTTTCATCTTGCAACGGCCTGCCGCGACCCCTTCCGGGTCTGACGTCACGGGGAGGAGTGCTAACAGACGCCCATAAAATCGGCGTCTGGCTGGAGGTATTTGCTGCTGACTGCTTTTCCTGAGTCGGATAATTGCTTACCTGGGGCTGGCTTGCCTACCGAAGGATTTTTCTTTCTTTGGAGAGAAGCGGGAATTTTCATCTTGCAACGGCCTGCCGCGACCCCTTCCGGGTCTGACGTCACGGGGAGGAGTGCTAACAGACGCCCATAAAATCGGGGTCTGGCTGGAGGTATTTGCTGCTGACTGCTTTTCCTGAGTCGGATAATTGCTTACCTGGGGCTGGCTTGCCTACTGAAGGATTTTTCTTTCTTTGGAGAGAAGCGGGAATTTTCATCTTGCAACGGCCTGCCGCGACCCCTTCCGGGTCTGACGTCACGGGGAGGAGTGCTAACAGACGCCCATAAAATCGGCGTCTGGCTGGAGGTATTTGCTGCTGACTGCTTTTCCTGAGTCGGATAATTGCTTACCTGGGGCTGGCTTGCCTACTGAAGGATTTTTCTTTCTTTGGAGAGAAGCGGGAATTTTCATCTTGCAACGGCCTGCCGCGACCCCTTCCGGGTCTGACGTCACGGGGAGGAGTGCTAACAGACGCCCATAAAATCGGCGTCTGGCTGGAGGTATTTGCTGCTGACTGCTTTTCCTGAGTCGGATAATTGCTTACCTGGGGCTGGCTTGCCTACTGAAGGATTTTTCTTTCTTTGGAGAGAAGCGGGAATTTTCATCTTGCAACGGCCTGCCGCGACCCCTTCCGGGTCTGACGTCACGGGGAGGAGTGCTAACAGACGCCCATAAAATCGACGTCTGTACGGCGCATCGCCAAAGCCGCACCTAAGGGGCGCCCGGCTTAGCCGGCTTCGCCGGAATTCGCTGGGAAAGCTGGAGAATTTTGAAGAGCCTGACCCCTTAAGGTAAAGACATTTATTATTTTAATAATACTTTGGTCAGCAGCCATCGGACCCTGTTCTATTAACACTACTGTGTTGCCAAAATCCTAATTGAAGTCTTAAGGTTTCATCAATTGAGTTTAAGTTCTTGACACCCCTTCCTCATAGTAATGCCACATACTAAGAGGAAGGGGAAAATAACAGCTACCTCAACACCTGTGATTGAGAGTAATCAACCTCGAATTCAGGATATTTTTGGTCGAACTACTTTAATGCCAGGAGCGGGAGTCGCTGGAGTTGAAGCTCAGGAGCAGGAACGCAACTCCTTGACCAATGAAACATCTCTGAGCCCTGGAGCTCCTATAACACCTGAACAGCCAACGGGAAGGGGAGGAGGTGTAACAACATTCGAGGATACCACCCCGAGTTTGGACTCTATACTAGTGGAGGGCAAGGGGGAGGCAGTGGTAACGGATGTGCCACAGCGGACTCATGAGTCACCCCTAGTCTTGAGCCCTAACTATAGGGATAGTACCGTATTGGTTCCCAAGGTTAAAAAGATGGAAAGGGGACAGGGGGAATTGTCAGCTGGTCCGGTAGTGTTTGTTCCCACAAAATTTACAATGGAGGAAATTGGCAGTATGATTCTTGCAATTCAAAAATCCATAAATGACTTGACTAAAACAGTTCAATTAAGTTTAGACAATAATAAAGAACTTCAGGTTAGAACAGAGAAGATAGAAAATTCAATGATAAATCTAGAACATAAAATTGAAGAGGTTGAAAAAGTTCAGGTGAACTTAATTAAGTCAGAAAAATTTCAACAAAATAAAATTGAGCAGATGGAAAATCAAATGAGAAGGGCAAATCTGAGAATTCTTAATTTTCCTAGGACCCATCTGTTGTCCCCTAGAGAATTATTCAAGAGTTATCTTTTAAAAATATTAAAGTATTCTGATAGTACGCTTCCTGTAATTTCTAGAGTTTATTATATATCTCGTTTAGTAGGGAGCACAGAAGGGCCAGAACAAGGAAGTTTAAGTGAAGACACAAATTTGTCTGAACTGTTAGAAAAGTCGTCAGATATGGAGATAAAAACTCGGGGTACCTTAATAATACAATGTGCTGATATTTCACAGAGGGATCTAATATTGAGATTATATTTTAAAAATCAAAATTCTCAATTTCATGGATTTCCTATTAGGATCTTTCCGGATGTATCTTTAAGTACGCAGTTGAGGAGAAAAGAATTTCTGACCATGAGGGAGAAAGTAATTCAAAAGGGAGCGAAGTATGTTTTGCGTTTTCCTTGTAAATGTGTTTTGACCTATCAAAACACGAGATATGTATTTAACCATCCGGACCAACTGCGAACATACCTTGAGTCCTAAGTCCATCAAACCTTGGGGTTAGGAGAGAAATAGTAAAATAGTAGTTTAACACAGTCTTTTCAAATGTTAATTCTTAGTTAATGCTGCTTCTTTTAGTTTCTATTAGACAGGTTCCGTTATTTCTATCTGTACTAGTCTTAGGATTCACAGATAAATTTCAAGCATAATCTATTTCTTTCTGTATGAAATTATTTTTTTGTTTTTGTTTTTGATATTTGTGTACTTATCTGTGACTTTCTTCTGGAACATAATATAAAGTGGAATAAAAATTAAATTAAAAAAAAAAAAAAAAGAAAGGTGGAAGGAAGGTCAAATGTTTGCCAGCGTGGCTAAAAAGTGAGGTGAAAGAGGCTATTTTAGCCAAAAGATCTTCACTCAAAAATTGGAAGAAGGATCCCACAGAAGAAAATAGGATAAAGCATAAGCATTGGCAAGATAAATATAAGACATTGATAAGACTGGCTAAGAGAGACTTTGAATAGAAGTTGGCCATAGAGACAAAATCTCATAATAAAAACCTTTTAAAATCTATCTAAAGCAGAAAGTCTTCAAGGGAGTCAGTTAGACTGTTAGATGATCAAGGGGTTATAGGGGCATTTAGGGAATATAAGGCCATTACAAAATGCTAAATGAATTCTTTGCTTCGGTGTTTACTGAAGAGGTTGTTGTAGTGATACCCATTCCGGAGAAGGTTTTCAAGGGTGATGATTCAGATGAACTGAACCAAATCATGGTGAACCTGGAAAATGTGATAAACCAGATTGACAAACTGAAGAGTAGCAAATCACCTGTACTAGACAGTATACACCCTAGGGTTCTGAAAGAACCTAAAATTGAAATTTCAGACCTATTACAATTAATTTGAAACCTCTCATTAAAATCATCTGTTGTTCATGAAGACTGGAAGGTGGACAATGTAACCCCAATATTTAAAAAGGGCTCCAGGGTTGAACTGGGAAACTAGACCTGGGAGCCTGACTTCAGTGGCAGGAACATTGTGGAAACTGTTATAAAGAATAAAATCCCAAAACATTTAGACATGGTTTAATAGGACACACTTTGAATACTATGTGCAATTACGGTCGCCACTCCAGAAAAAACGATATAGTTGCACTGGAGAAAGTGCAGAGAAGGATGACCAAAATGATAAGGGGCATTTAATAGCTATCCTATAAGGAAAGGCTAAAGATGTTTTCTCGTCCCAGCTTGATAGTACCCTGGTATAGAGTCCATCAAGCTAGGGTGAAAGAACATTGTAGAAATCTCATCTTTGTGAGACTTTCCTCACTCCAAATGACATCAAATTTTCACTAACGTGTACTGGGCTGTTCAGTTTGGAGAATGGACGACTGAGGATGGATATGATAGAGGTCTACAACATCATGATAGGACTTGAAAAGGTTAATGTAAATTGCTTATTTACTTTCTCAGATAATAGAAGGTCTAAGGGGCACTCCATGAAGTTAGCAAGTAGCTCATTTAAAACAAATCAAAGAAAATTCTTTTTCACTCAGCACATAGATAAGCTCTGGAATTCATTGCCAGAGGATGTGGTTATGGCAGTTAGTGTAACCTGGTTTAGAAAGGTTTGGATAAGTTCCTAGAGGAAACATCCATAAACTGCTATTAATTGGTAAGGAATAGTAGCTTGAGATCTATTTAATATTTGGGTACATGCCAAGTATTTATGACTTGGATTGGCAAGATTGCTTGATGGACCCTTGGTCTGACCCAATATGGCATATCTTATGTTTTTATGTTCACTCACATGCCATCCAGATGTCCATGATCCCCACTCGGAGCTTCCTTAACTCTGTCAACAAAAGAAATTAAAAGAACAGCACCTTGAATAGATGCTTCACAGAAGCAGGTCAAGGAACTCCCAGAAAATCCTGATAAATACAGGACTATTCTCATTTCAGGAAGCAAATAAAGGCCTGGCTTTTCCATCAAGCCTTTAAATGCTAAACTTGAAATTGACTATGAAAACCATCTGGCATGCCTTAATCAACTGCTAAAGTAATGTATTACGATGATGCTATTTATTTTGAGTTAATCACTAGTACTATATTGCTGATAGAACATAGTCTTGTTTGTAGGTTTCTTTAGTTAGGCACTTTATTGTATCCACTTTTTTCCAAATTACTCTGTTTTAAATTGTTTACTCATTTGAAATGTGAAATTACAACTGATTTATTTGCAAGCTAACAGGATCATTCATCAAAATGCGTTATGGCGTTGCTTGTGAAAACGTGTTAACGCATGAATTAACATCATAACACACAGGATAGTTATGGTATTGTATGTCGTGAATGCAAATTTTTCAAAGGGGTGGGACTGGGGAGGAGTTTGGGCGGGATTAATGAAAATGAGGGGCATTATCGCACTGTGCGATAGCGTAATGCACACTTTTAATGCTGAAACTAACTACACCTTTTTTCCTCATGTTAAGCTGTGTGAGTTACCCAAAATGCAATTTATGGTAAAGATTGCAAATTGTATTTTGTGCATTTTTGGGCTTGGGGAGAAAGAGGGGGATAGGAGTGGAGTGGACTAGAGAGAGAAAGAGAGCCTCTGGGGAGGCAAGCACAGTATTCAACTATTTATATCACTATAGGAGGGCCAGTTAATAACTCGAGGAGAGCTTTTGGTGTGGTTTGGGGTTTTGGGGCCAGTTTTATATCCAGAGTGAGACGTACGAACAGCACAGTACACGTCAGTGAAATTTGACGTCATTTGGAGTGAGGAAAGTCTCACAAAGATGAGATTTCTACAATGTTCTCTCACCCTAGCTTGATGGACTCTATACAAGGGTACTCTCAAGCTGGGACGAGAGAACATTGTAGAAGATTTGATGTCATTTGGAGTGAGGAAAGTCTCACAAAGATGAGATTTCTACAATGTTCTCTCACCCTAGCTTGTCATTTGGAGTGAGGAAAGTCTCACAAAGTTGAGATTTCTACAATGTTCTCTCGTCCCAGCTTGAGAGTACCCTTGAATAGAGTCCATCAAGCTAGGGTGAGAGAACATTGTAGAAATCTCATCTTTGTGAGACTTTCCTCACTCCAAATGACGTCAAATTTCACTGACGTGTATTGTGCTATTCGTACGTCTCATTCTGCATATAAAACTGGCCCTCAAACCCTAAAGCACCACCAAAACATCACCTTGAGTTATTAGCTGGCCCTCCTATAGTGATATAAACAGTTGAATACTATAAAGGCCTTATAGAAAGGTGCTGTCTCTCTGTGTTGCTCTTTTGCTGCACAAAGCACTAACATGATGCAGCAATTCAAAAATGATCATAAACACACCCCTTTTTCTTATCGCAGGCGTTATCCATGTGAAATTATAGCATTTTGATGAATCTAGGGGTGAATTTTCTAATATGCTGTTTATGCTGCTTTGACTAAATTGTATATTCAAAAAAGTGAGATATAAATCCAAATAATATATAAAATTAATTATTGGGAGATAGTCCCTTCTCCCTAGTCAAGACACATAGACAAGTCTAATAATTTTCTATTAATCACTAACATTGCAGTAAAACATGTTTAACTTGAAAGGGTCACGATCAAGAAGAGCTTGGATATTTTTAAATTTAAAAGCAATCTCAGAGTTGGGTTTTTAAGCTGGGCTTTAAAAGATACAGGAATTACAATAGCTTTAATATTGCCAACTATTAAAAGTGTGGCATTTGGCATTGCAAATTTTATATTTAACTAGACTGAAATATGTACAGTATGAGGAGATGAATTTGATTAGCTGGTGACATTTGTATCATTGAGGTTCATATCCAAACATGAGATGGAGTAAGGTTGCTCCATGTGGCCTCCACATTTTTGCTGCTTGTTATGGTTTCATGACCAGTGTGGGTCATGGATGATAGGGCAGGGTTTGAGGTCAAGTGTGATTTGTTCCACTCCCAACCAAGATGGGGATATGCTAAGCCAAGGCTTTCCAACCTCTCCTGGGAACTCCACAGTTAGTTGGGTTTACAGGATATCCACAATGAATGTGCACAAGGTAAATCTACATTCATTGCAGGACCAGAATAGGCACATTTTTCTCATGTATATTTATTGCGGATATTCTAAAAACCTGACTGATGATGGGATCCTCAGGACAGGTTTAGAAGACCTTTACTAAGCATATTTACAACATACACAAAATGGGTGAAACCCTTTAATACAACTGGCCACATGCATTTTATTTGTTTGCCAATAAAAACTAGAAGCAGAGATTGTTCCAGCTCTAGTCTATCCTGCATAGTGTCAACCAGGATTACTCATAGTTCATATTTATGAGCACTGAAATTTACCAGATTCATACAATTTTTAAAATTATTTAAAAATAAAATTATACTTTTAGAAAATAGTATTATTTATTTTCCTATACATTATAATTTGCTTTCTTCAAGGATTAGAAAATGAATTACCACTTGATGACTTTTAACAGTATTGAAACAGCTTTAGATGTTCATAGCCTTTCTAAGAAGGTCTTGATTCATAAAAGTTTTGATGACACAGAATGAGAAAAAAAACATTTCATGCTATAAATCTGGATTCTGGGGAAGTATCTTTGAGCACAATGTGAGAGCTGCAAAGTGCACAGTTCAAATGTTTTGATATGCTTACAAGATCTCATAGATAACATTGTCTTTGCTACCAGGCTTAAATGTATACTGATCTTTTATTTATGCTTTGAAAATAGAGCAGATAAAATACATAAGTGTTCCTGATATTGAGTTTTTCAATATGTGGATAAAAAGATTGAAATTCTGTGAAACAATTTCTGAAGAAATGAAATGGCATGCCCTCCTGAACCCTTGGGGAAAATAGATTCTCCCTTTGTTTCAAATATGAAATAGTAAAACAGTATAAATAAAACAGAGAGACATGCCAAGCATGTCAGGTTTCTATTTGAACAGATTGGTATGGTCTTTTAAAATATTTTCTACTTATTTTTGTAGATAAGTGGTGCAAATAACATCTACAAGCCTACACTTCTGAAGTAAGATATTTCAAAACAGATTTGTTTTTGTTTAAACTTGGAAAATTGCTTTGTGGCATAAAAGTTTGTGTTTTTTTAAACATTGGTTTGGAAATTTGATAAAGAAAGGACAGGGATCATTTCAGATTTATCCAAATAAAACATAATACCTTCTTCAAGACATCTTTGTTCTAGTGCATAATGCTCAACACATAGGTAGTACCTGGTTATAAAACAAGAGTCCAGGTTCTTACATTTCCATGCTTTTAGTTAAGATGCAATGAAGAAGGCTTTCTGTGGTGATTCAATCATTAATTCTATGTGTTATTAAAATATTCAATACCTAAACTGAGGTCCTAGTCAGCAGTTGGCACTTCTCTTCAGCCCTTCCTTCTGGCAGCTTTTTTTTTAAGGAGTTAATTAAAAATAATTATGTAGACAGTATGTTTTTATTGAACTAATTCAATGCATCTGCAATTAGCTTTCAAGAGCTATAGTCCTTGCTTAGGGTCAGTGAAGAAACAGTGCAGTTATGCAGGATTGAAATAGTATCCAGTATAACCACGCTGTTTCTTCACTGACCCAAGGAAGGAAGCATAGTCCTTGAAAGCTGGCCACAGATGTTTAGTTTATTAAAAATATATATACCACATAGTTCAATTAGATTTCGAAGCAGATTACAAGCATAAAAACATACATAAGCATAAAACACAGATAAAGCAAAATTAACATAAAAAGAAAAAAATGATATGCAGTACATCAGGAGACTGTAACAAATTCAATCATTGCTCCATAAAGACCTTTTTGAAAAGTAGGTTTTAAATGCCTTTTCAAAGGATGTTACACATGATAGCTCTTAATTCATCAGGGAGGGAATGCCAAAGAATTGGCCCTGCTGCTGAATAAGCCTTCTCTCTAGGGCCAGTTTCAAGGCTGGGACTTCGAGAAGGTTCTTATGCACCGATCTTAGAGACCTGGATGATCTGTATAATTCCAACACCCAGCTGAGATGATCCGAATTTAGCAGGTTAAAGATAATAGCAAACATATAAAGTATCCATCATCTAATAGGGATCCAGTATAAGCCAGACAGCATGGATGTTATGTGATCATGCATTTTAGCTACAGACAAAATATGCGCTGCGGCATTTTGTACCAACTGGAGAGGACAGATGGAATTGAACAGGAGACCCACATATAATAAACTAGCAACTGTACCTGTTCTACGCCCGGGCAGCGAGCCTTTTTATTGGCACATCTGCTCTTGTTTTGAGCAGAATTTCCCTAGAAATTCACTGTAAGAGTGTCCCTTCCACATACACACACTCTCTGGCACACACACACATCCCCTCATATAGGCTCCCTCTCTGAAACCCATACTCAAGCATCCCGCGCACTCCCCCTCTTACCAACCAAGCTGTCTCTCACACTCCCCCACACCCCCTCTCCTCTCTCACAACACATTCTCTCTCACCGCCATCCCCCCCAATGCTCTCTCTCACACCCTCCTGCTCTCTCTCACCCTCCCCTCCCCGACACATATTCTCTCTCACCGGCATGCCGTGGGACACGCGCCTTTCGCGGCAAAGATGAAAGCCCAGCGCGCGGTTCGCGGCACACGGGGGCCTTCCATTTTCGCCTTGAGCAGAAAATAGCAGCGGAGACCCCGGCATGCTGCGAATGGAGCACGTCCCGCAGTACACGCTCCGTTCACGGCGAAGATGAAGGCTCGGGCGTGCCGATCGCGGCACACGGGGCCTTCCCTTTTCGCCATGAACGGCGCGCCAGGCCTTCATCCTCGCCGCAAACGGAGTGTGTGCAGCGGGACGTGCTCCGTTCGCGGCATGCCAGGGTCTCCTCTGCTATATTCTGCTTGTCCCCCGATGGCTGCTTTCCTTCATATCTCTGGCGTGTTTGAGCCTCCAAGGTGGCCAGGGAGCCACCTGTGCCATCTATCGGCGGGCTGGGGAACATGCGTGAGCACTGACGGACACACTACCAAGCCCGATATATTATGGTTTACAGTCTAAACTGCTTAGACCTAAGGACTGGAAAATAGAACGGAAGTCCTGGGGATCTAGCAGGGGATGCATTTTTCTCTTTTTTTTTACCATTTGCATCTTGAAAAGTGAGGCTTTCACAACAGATTGTATATGATGCAAAGGACAGTTTCAGTATCAAGGATTACCCTGAGATTATGGACTTGCTGAGAGACAGGAATATCGTAATTATTAAATGAAAAATGACAGGGCAAATTCTTTAAGGGAAACTTGCTCAGGACTATCTCCATTTTCTCAGTGTGTAACAGAATGTTTTGAGTTACTCCAATAAAAAGCATCACCTACATGTTTCTTGCCCTTTATTTTTATATATTCAAGCAGACTAATATAGCAATTACATTATTTTAAAAAATAAATCTATAATTTATTTTTTTCATAAGCAAAAAGTGGGAAATAATCCTTTTTGAAGAAGGTCCAATATTTTTTCAGTGGCTACCACCATTATTCTCTCTTCATTTCTATTGGTCTTAAGCATACCAAGATTTAGCAAATTCCAACAAGTACACACCGATTAGGCCTTACTTACTAAGGCTTTTTCTTCATTCTCTGTCTAATGTAAATCAGGCTTTAGTAAGTTAGCAAAGTTGGTGTGTCATAATATTAGACACAAATCACACTGCTAATATAACTCAGAGGTGTACCCACACACACAGTAATTAATCATATACACCCAATGAAAAAAATGTTTTAAATTTGTATTTTAATTCTTATTATTCTTATTAATCAATCCATATTTCAAGCCCTTTCTTCAATTAAATAAAAAATAAAATTTGAAGAGCCCAGCTCTTCCACCATCTTCTACTCAAAGTAATGGAAAAAAAGCAAGGGTAAAAAGGGAAAACCACCAGCCGACATTAGGAAGAGCTTCAAAGCTCACTAAACAAATTAAGCTCCTCCAAACTCTAATCACTCTTTTTAAGGAAAATTCTGGCTGAGATATTTTGCAGCACTTAACAAGGTTGCAGGAAATGTTTCAGGTAGTAGGTGCCCATTCTGAAAAAGACCAGGTAACCCTACTCCCATGGAGTTTCAGTGAAGAAGCTAGACAATACATAGCTAGCATTCCTACTGAGATAAAAGAGTCCTTAGAAACATTTGAGTTCACCCTCAAAGAGTACTTTGGGACTTTGCTAACAGTGTTTTGGCTCGGCAGGCCACCTACAATCTAAGATGTGGCCCTGAGGAAAGTCTCAGAGCTTTTAGCTACCGCTTAAAGCAGACTTTCTTTTATGGGGAACTCTGTGCCACCAAAGCAGACAGGATCGCTCTCCAAAATCTCTTTTTTTGAGGCTCTTCCCCCCCACTCTGTGAAATCCCTTATATCTCCACAGGGAGGCGCCTTTAAGTTTTCTCGTAGAGGAAGCAGAAAAGCTATATGTCATTTGTCACAAAGGAAAGTCTGCCCCTAGGGAACAAAAAAAGATAAGAAGAAGGAGAGGAACAAAGTGTCCACCATGAGTCGGAGTCCAGAGATACAGGTCAAAACATTGTCACAGCTAAAGAAAAGAAACTTTGCCAAGATGAGAATTTTAAACCAGAACTGAAGGATACCTTTCAAGATCTGCTTGTTTGCAAGAGCCTGGATAAATAAAACCAAGGCAGAGGGACAATTCAGCCGTTTAAGTTCATAAGTTGAAGTCATGGACTGGCCAAGGGATGTCCAGAAGTCAGAAAGGACCCCACCCGTGGAAGAAGGGGGAGCATTCTGAAATGGAGAAAATGCTGACTCTGGCATACAACTTGGCAAACTGACATGGAAGGACACCCCCGAAGAAAAGGGAAGGGGGGGGGGGGGAAAGTCCTGCAATGTGGCAAAGACCCTCCACCCACATGATCATGTATGAGCTTATGCATATTTATCAGCTAGAAAGTATGAGACTGGGCAAATAAGGAGAAAAGAAGAGTGGTCCCAAAGAAGCCCAGCATCCCCTGCTATCAATGAGGGAGAAGACTAGGTATGGCCAGGAGACTTGAGAGAGGAGACGTCCTGCTTAAGGTGGAGAGATGCGCAGTCTGAGGTGGTGAGGAGCCAAAATCAGCCCGGTAGCTCTGCCAGTACCAGACCTGCAAGCAAGCCCCCAGTCAGCCCGCCAGCTCTGCCAGTACCAGACCAGGAAGCAATCCTTCTTCCCTGCCCACATTATTCAGACCTTCACTCCAGAGCCTTCTTCAGAGGTAAACAGGGAGATCACCTGAATTTGGGACCAAGGGTAAGTAAGTAAGCCATAAGTATTAATATCTTAAGCAGGCTAAGGTTTATGGCATATTTGAAACCACCCAAGGTATAGAACATTTTTTAGGGTAAATTGGTACTTAGTGGCCAGGATGTTAGAGACAGGAATTATTGTTATCTTCTAAATGCTAAATCCTGCCAAATCTGATAAATAAAAGTCTAATTCTGAGGAGAACATGTTGTCTTTTTCCTGAACTTAGGATCGTGAAGTAAAGTGGGAGGGGAACGGGAAGTGTCCTATAGCAGACAGGACAATACAGAGAGGGGGTAGAGCTGGAAAATGGGGCGGAGCTGAGGAGAACAAAAGAGGGGTGAAGCTCAGTTCCCACACAAAGACAGAGGGGCAAAGCTGGAGAGTACATGTAAGGACATGTAATCTACATTGACATCTACATGTCAATCTAACCGCCCCACCAGAAACTCCCTTGCTGGCACTCTCCAAACTCCCTCACTTAAAATTGGACACCTCACCGCCACTAGGGATAGAGCCTTCTCCATTGCGGGCCCTACCCTCTGGAATTCCCTACCCGTCACACTCCGCTTAGAACCATCCCTGAGCCATTTCAAAAAAGGAATCAAGACCTGGCTCTTTAAACAAGCATACCCTAATTCTACCCAATCCTAGCCGATGTTTACCCATTTTTCACCTTAATCCCAACCTAGCCTATACCCTTACCTGATACTTTTCAACCACCCCAGATCTTCCCCCCCCCCCACACCCCCCTCCCCTGCAACCTTCCCCCCCCCCCCACACCCCCCCCCCCTCTGTAACCGTCACTGTGTATCAAGTGCACAAGCCCCGCGCTACTGCAATCAAGTTCCACATGCTAAATATGTCAAGTGCACATGCCATGTAACATTGTATATTAGTTCATTTGCATATATAACCCTAACCGAATGCAAATAGTTGTATCGCTGCTTGTTAAATATCCTCTCTTTTACTTGTGTACTCACCCAGTTACCCCCTCCCCTGTTCATTGTAATTTCCTTTCCTTCTCAGTTTTTTGTAAACCGACATGATGTGTCCTACGAATGCCGGTATAAAAAAGTTATTAAATAAATAAATAAATAAATAAGGAGAGAGGTGGAGCTGAAGTTACATACCGGTGATGCAGCTGCAGGGCAACTTTCTTCTTTATTATAGCTAGATTTGCTTTGATATTTGATTAAATTTGCAGTGTGATTTATTTAATAAAGCTATAATCTGTTTTCCACAGTTTGAATAGTCAGCTCTCTGTAAGGTGAATTTTAAAAGCCCAATGCACACCAAAACCAGGAGATATGCGCACAAGTTGGGCTGGTTGCGCCGAGGAGATTTTAAAAGACACTCAGATTTTCAGGTACTTGCTGCTGCGTGCACAAATGAAAAGTTAAAAAAAGAGGCATAGCATGGGTATGGTCTGGGTGGTTCATGGGCTTTCCTGGATTTTAATTTGAAATTAGCATTTAAATACTTAGGAGCACAGGCACACACCAGGGTCCCCCTGCTGTATAACTTTACTTTTGCTATCGATGGCATGTAAGTTGAAAAACAACAAAAGATATCTAGGCAGATCAGCGGGGTTTTAAAGGTTGAGTCTAAAAGGTGAGAAGAGAGGCTATTAAATTAGGGTGATTTGGAAGTCCTATCCCTTAACTGGGTGAACTGGGATCAAACTGGGAAAACTGGCAATGGTGTTGGCATGCGTGTCTTTTAAAATCCCCCATTTACGCAGTAAATGTGGGATTTGCGCACATGGGTGCATGTCCACTGTTATGATCTCCGGTCACGAGATGCCGCAACTGGGCCCTTAACTTTCTTCCAGCCAGCCATGGAGCAACACTCGGTGGTCCACTGCTCCATTTGGGCCACAGCCTGGCCTTTCCGCGGTGGGGTCTCCAAGAGGGAGACACCGCCGAGCTCCTGAACTTTCTGCCACGACGGTGCTCCACCCCCCCAGACCCACACGCAGAGCCGGCTTATTTGAAGAGACCAGCACGGGAAATTCAAATCCTCCTTGTACTGACGTCAGACGATGGCAAGTATTTTAACCATGCTCACGGTCTCCTTCTTCGCCTTGCAACAAGGTTCACTCTCTGAGTTTACTAGTTGCTGTCTTCGTTCTTGCTTGTTCCTGTCCCAGCGTGTTCCTGAGTCCTGCTCCAGCCTTGTTCCTGTTCCAGCCCATGCTTGCCTGCTCCTGTTCCTGCATTCCCTTGGCTTGTCTTCCTGGCTCCTGACTTCGGCTTGTTCTTTGGTATCCTGTTTCGCTGCCCATCCTGACATCTGGCTTGTCTTCGGTCTCTGCTATCTGCCGCCTGTCCCCGACCCTTGGTTTGCCTCCATGTCTTGCATCTCTGCTGCCTGCCTTGATTCAGATTTATCTTCAAGACCCTAGTCCTCTGGAGACCGCACCTAAGTCCAAGCGGCTTGGGTCCTCAGGGCTCCTCCCGGGGGTATTGTGGGCTTCCAGTGGTGAAGTTCCTGTTGGTCTTCCGGCTCCGACTTCTTCTTTGGACTGTCTATTCCCGGATCTTCTTCATAACTTCATCTCCAGAGTCCGCGTCTAAGTCCAAGCGGCTCGGGTCCCCAAGGGCTCCTCCCGGGGGGATCTGGGGTCTCCAGTGGTGAAGATTCTCTTGGATCTCTGGTTCAAGTCTGCCTCCCGGCTACGACTCTGCTGTGGGTATCCCTTCAGCGCTGCTTCGAGCAGGCGTAACTTCTGCGATAAAGGTAGTGGGGGTTTAGATAGGGCAGGGGGGGTGGGGAAGGGAAGGGAAAGTGCGGGGGGGTGGCCTCAGAGGGAACGGGCAGCGCGCGTACAGCTCGGCGCGTGCAACTTGCACAAATGTGCACCCCCTTGAGCGCGCTGACCCTGGATTTTATAAGATATGCGCGGCTACGCGTATCTTATAAAATCTGGCATACTTTTGTTCGCGCCTGGTGTGTGAACAAAGGTACACGCGCGCGCTGTTTTTTAAAATGTACCCCAATATGATCAAATTTGAATTAATGACTGGAAGAGGGACAGTAAGCAAATCCATGGCTCTCGTGCTAAACTTTCAAAAGGGAAACTTTGATAAAATGAGAAAAATAGAAAAAAAGTGAAAGGAGCAGTTACAAAGGTGAAAAGTGTGCAAGAGGCATGGACATTGTTAAAAAATACCATCCTAGAAGCACAGTCCAGATGTATTCCACACATTAAGAAAGGTGGAAGGAAGGCAAAATGATTACCGGCATGGTTAAAAGGTGAGGTAAAAGAGGCTATTTTAGCCAGAAGATCTTCATTCAAAAATTGGAAAAAGGATCCAACAGAAGAAAATAGGATAAAGCATAAGCATTGGCAAGTTAATTGTAAGACATTGATAAGACAGGCTAAGAGAGAATTTGAAAATAAGTTGGCCGTAGAGGCAAAAAACTCACAGTAAAAACTTTTAAAATTTATATCTGAAGCAGAAAGCCTGTGAGGGATTCAGTTGGGCCGTTAAATGATCGAGGGGTTAAAGGGGCAATTAGAAAACATAAGACCATCGTGGAAAGATTAAATTATTTTTTTGCTTCAGTGTTTACTGAAGAGGATGTTGGGGAGATACCTGTATCAGAGAAGGTTTTCATGGGTAATGATTCAGAGGGACTGAACCAAATCACGGTGAACCTAGAAGATGTGGTAGGCCTGATTGACAAACTGAAGAGTAGTAAATCACCTGGACCAGATGGTATACTCCCCAGGGTTCTAAAGGAACTCAAAAATGAAATTTCAGTCCTATTAGTAACAATTTGTAATCTATCATTAAAATCATACATTGTACCTGAAGACTGGAGGGTGGCTAATGTAACCCCAATATTTAAAAAGGGCTCCAGGGATGATCCAGGAAACTACAGACCAGTTAGCCTGACTTCAGTGCCAGGAAAAATAGTGGAAAGTGTTCTAAATATCAAAATCACAGAACATATAGAAAGTCATGGTTTAATGGAACAAAGTCAGCATTGCTTTACCCAAGGCAAGTCTTGCCTCACAAATCTGGTTCACTTTTTTGAAGGAGTTAATAAACATGTAGATAAAGGTGAACTTGTAAATGTAGTATATTTGGATTTTCAGAAGGCGTCTGACAAAGTTCCTCATGAGAGGCTTCTAGGAAAAGTAAAAAGTCATGGCATAGGTGGCGATGTCCTTTCGTGGTTTACAAACTGGCTAAAAGACAGGAAACAGAGAGTAGGATTAAATGGACAATTTTCTCAGTGGAAGGGAGTAGGCAGTGGAGTTCCTCAGGGATCTGTATTGGGACCCGTACTTTTCAATAAATTTATAAATGATCTGGAAAGAAATACGACAAGTGAGGTAATCAAATTTGCAGATGATACAAAATTGTTCAGAGTAGTTAAATTGCAAGCAGATTGTGATAAATTGCAGGAAGACCTTGTGAGACTGGAAAATTGGGCATCCAAATGGCAGATGAAATTTAATATGGATAAGTGCAAGGTGATGCATATAGGGAAAAATAACCCATGCTATAGTTACACAATGTTAGGTTCCATATTAGGAGCTACCACCGAAGAAAGAGATCTATGCGTCATACTGGATAACACATTGAAATCATCGGTTCGGTGTGCTGCGGCAGTCAAAAAAGCAAACAGAATGTTGGGAATTATTAGAAAGGGAATGGTGAATAAAACGGAAAATGTCATAATGCCTCTGTATCGCTCCATGGTGAGACCGCACCTTGAATACTGTGTACAATTCTGGTCACCACATCTCAAAACAGATATAGTTGAGATGGAGAAGGTACAGAGAAGGGCGACCAAAATGATAAAGGGAATGGAACAGCTCCCCTATGAGGAAAGACTAAAGAAATTAGACTTTTCAGCTTGGAGAAGAGATGGTTGAGGGGGGATATGATAGAGGTGTTTAAAATCATGAGAGGTCTAGAATGGATTAATGTGAATCAGTTATTTACTCTTTCAGATAATAGAAAGACTAGGGGGCATTCCATGAAGTTAGCATGTGGCACATTTAAAACTAATCGGAGAAAGTTTTTTTTCACTCAACGCAAAATTAAACTCTGGAATTTATTGGCAGAGGATGTTGTTAGTGCAGTTAGTGTAACTGTGTTTAAAAAGGATTGGATAAGTTCTTGGAGGAGAAGTCAATTACCTGCTATTAATTAAGCTGACTTAGAACATAGCCACTGCTATTACTAGCAACCGCAGCATGGAATAGACTTAGTTTTTGGGTACTTGCCAGGTTCTTATGGCCTGGATTGGCTGCTGTTGGAAACAGGATGCTGGGCTTGATGGACCCTTGGTCTGACCCAGTATGGCATGTTCTTATGTGCGCTTACACACAGTTTAAAAGATACCGTCCCTGTGCATTTTAGTACCTAAGTCAGTAGTTTTTAAATAACTACAAACATTTCAACAATTATTATGCAAGAATAATATGTGTGTAATGGGATATCTCCAGGATTTTAACTATATTCATTAACTTGATTTGTGTAATAAGTTTAATTTTTCATAGATTTAAAATGGCTCATTCCCCCCTCCCATGAGTTCCATGAAAGAGAGCGCAGGGCAAAGATAAAAATATTTTGCAGACAGCTGAAAACATTGTACTTCCTATGCTTGTAGTAAATGATTGATTTAATTGAGAGAATTCATCTTTTTTTTTTCAGAATAAATCCAAGTTTTATCCATGAAGATATAACATATAGCATACGGGCCGATACAGTAAAGTCCGCGGGAAAGCGGGTGAACGCCCGCTGTCCCGACTTGCGCACAGGCCACTCTCCTGTGCGCGCAATTCTCTATTCAAATGAGGCCCAGCAGTAAAAACAGGCAAAAGGAGGCGCTAGGGACACTAGCGCGTCCCTAGCGCCTCCTTTTGGACTGGAGCGGCGGCTGTCAGCGGGTTTGACAGCCGACGCTCAATTTTGCCGGCGTCGGTTCTCGAGCCCGCTGATAGCCACGGGCTCGGAAACCGGACGCTGGCAAAATTGAGTTCCAGTTTTCGACCCGACAGCCGCGGGCCGACTTCAAATTTTTTTTTTTTTTTACTTTTCGAAACTTTCGGGACCTCCGACTTAATATCGCCATGATATTAAGTCGGAGGGTGCACAGAAAAGCAGTTTTTACTGCATTTCTGTGCACTTTCCCAGTGTCCGAAGAAATTAGCGCCTACCTTTGGGTAGCGCTAATTTCTGAAAGCAAAATGTATGGCTTGGCTGCACATTTTACTTACTGAATCGCGCGGGAATACCTAATAGGGCCCACAACATGCATTTGCATGTTGTGGGCACTATTAGGTTCGGCGGGTTGGACACGCATTTTCGGCCTCTTACTGAATAAGGGATAATGCTAGTGCGTCAAAAACGCACGTCCAATGGTGGGTTAACAGTGCGCTCCGTCGGAGCGCACTGTACTGTATCAGCCTGATTGTGAGCAGTGCTGTATTCAAAACATGAACTCTAAAGTCAAATAGATTATATGGACACTTTTAAAATAAATCACAAAAATTATTTTCATGGGCTAGTTCATGGCTCATGAAGTTCAATAGTATTTCTGTTTTAAATATTTTTGTCTGTGTTTGTCTTATGCATTTATGAAGTACTTCATTGTCTATTTTTAAGAATGTTATTATTTATTTATTTATTTAAGGATTTTTTATATACCGAGGCACGTTTGGAACATCACCTCGGTTTACAGAAACGGGCTTTACATAAAACACTTAAAAACTAACAAAAGGTAACAGGCATTACACAGAAATCCATGAATTAACAGGAACTTCATATTAATACTTAAAAACTTAACAGCGATTGAATGATGAGAATAAATACAGATCAACAATAGGTTAAGGGCAATGCTTTGACATAGAGAGATAGTGTGAACAAATTGGAGTTGATATTACAGGGGAAATTATCTTGAGTGGGGGGATAAGTGTCAGGATGTCTGTTGTCTTGGGTGGCATCTAATTGACATCTGTAGCTTTTCATTATTCAGCAAAGACCAAGAAGAAATCATTTATAAAAGTGGCAAACAGAGCCACCATCTCTTGGTTGCAAAATGACAAAAGGCTGCGAAGTTTTAGCTGGATTAAAAAAAAAAGGTTTGGATAAGTTTTTAGCAGACAGGTCCATTAATCATTATTTAGCCAGATAGCCATGTTCCTCACTCCTGCTTCTGGAAGTGAGGAACATGGAATAGGCTTTCTAGTTGCTGATAGTAAATGATCATGAGAAGCATGTCAATACCTTGGAGACGAACCCATTTATACACCACTAGGAAACGTCTGTTCCGTGGTCATTGTATGGTGTGGAGCTTGAAAAGCTTCTGTGATTATATAACTGTTCGAGAAGACATAGCTGTGGTGTGTCTGTATGAGAATTCCCCCAAAAGTGTTGTTGTGTTCCGCGGCCGAGGCAGGGCACGACCGTGGTCCCCTACCATGCCCGCGGCGGTTCCCCGCCGCGGGAGCCCCGGGGGACGGCACTGACTTCAGGCCGTCGCTCCGGCACGGCCCTCGGTGCTGCTCCCCCCTCGCGGCGTCCAGCAGTGTCTCTCCTCCACGGGGGAAGTCAAAGATGGCCGCCGTCATACTTAGGCGCGAGGCCGCGCCTCCTTCACAGATTTAACCAGCTTCACTGGTTCCTGATCAGTCTAAGCAGGGGAAGTATAAAGGGAGGCTTCCTCTGCTCATTCAGTGACTCGGCAACGTTCTCCAGCGCTGTCTACTCTGCTTGGTTCGGTGAGTTCCTTGTGCTACGGATCCTTGTTCCTGTTTCGTTTTGGTGTTCCTGGTTCCTGACTTCAGATTGGCTGACGGTGATCCTCTGGCATGTGACTTCAGATTGGCTTACGGTGATTCTCTGGCGTGTGACTTCGGATTGGCAAGCAGTGATTCTCTGGTGTGTGATTTCGGACTGGCAAGTGGTGATCCCTCGGTGCGTGACTTCGGACTGGTGAGTGACGACCCTCTGGCAATGACCTAGGACTTCTTCCGGACTACCATCTCCAAGAACCCGCCTAAGTCCCAGCGGTCCGGGTCCCTACGGGCTCCTCCTGGGGGGACCGCGGGCTTCCAGGGCGAAGCTCCAGTCAGCCCTTGCATCGATTCCTTGACCTCTCAAAGGTCCACCTAAGTCCCAGCGGTCTGGGTCCCTATGGGCTCCTCTTGGGGGGATCGCAGACTTCCAGTGGTGAAGACACGCTTCCTTTCTTCATCTCACCACTCTTCGTCTGCCTTCACAGTCGCCTCTGTCTCCTGTGCTGAGGGTCAGCTGGTCACGCCTTCTGCCGAGGAGCCCATGGAGTTGGGTCGTGGGAGAGTGACTCCTCAAGAGCGTCGGCGGCGCAAGAAAGAAGGACTTTGCTTTTATTGCGGCGCAGCAGGCCATCGAATAGCCGCCTGCCCAGCATGACCGGAAAACTTTCGGGCCTAGGACCTGAAGGAGGTCTCTTCCTGGGCCGTACTTCACCCACACCTCCACTAACGCTGCCAGTGGTGTTAACCTCGGCAGATGGGGAGTTCCACACGCTAGCCCTAGTGGACTCCAGTGCCGGCGGCAATTTTATAATGAAAGGCCTGGTGGAGCACTTAAAGATTCCACAAGTTCGTCTCCCTGTTCCCATGGTCATCTCCTCGATCCAAGGGAAGCCCCTTTCAGAGCAGGTGACACACACCATGATTCCCGTCCAGCTGAGGGCTGGGGTCCTCTACCAAGAGCAGAAGCCATTCTACATTCTGGAGTATTCCATTCATCTGGTCATCCTAGGTCTTCCCTGGCTTCAGGAGCACGAGCCTCAGTTCGACTGGAAGACCTTACAGCTGTCTCACTGGGGGCCGACTTGCCACAACCATTGCCTCCAATCTGTGACTCCAGCTTCCTGCTCCATCGCCTCCACCAGCCTTCCAGGCCTGCCGGCTCCCTACGCCTCGTACGCGGATGTTTTCTCGAAACAACGGGCAGAGATACTTCCACCTCATCGATAGTTTGATTGTGCCATCAATCTCCTCCCAGGTACTGAGCCATCTCGAGGACGCACCTATGCTCTCTCGCCGGCCGAGACGCTGGACATGAAAGAGTACATTGAGGAAAACTTGGAGAGATGGTTTATCCAAAAATCAAATTCCCCAGCAGGGGCTGGGTTCTTCTTTGTCACAAAGAAGGACGGTAGCCTTCACCCCTGCATTGACTATTGGGGCTTGAACGCTATAACAGTCAAGGACCGTTACTCCTTTCCCCTCATCTCCGAGCTCTTCAACCGCTGCAAGGTGTGAAGATCTTCACTAAGTTGGATCTTTGAGGGGCGTACAATTTGATCTGTATCAAGCAAGGTGATGAATGGAAGATGGCCTTCAATACCTGAGATGGCCACTATGAGTATCTAGTGATGCCGTTCGGGCTCTGTAATGCTCCTGCGGTGTTCCAGAACACCATGAATGAGATACTCCACGACCTCCTGTATCAAAGCGTGGTCGTATACTTGGACGACATCCTGATATTCTCAGACACCCTGGCCACTCACCATCAGCACGTCATCCAGGTATTGCAACGCCTCCAAGAACATCAGTTATACGCAAAACTAGAAAAGTGCCTCTTTCAGAAGGAGTCCCTTCCCTTCCTGGGATACATCATATCCAGTGAAGGGTTCCGTATGGACCTCCAGAAATTGAAAGCCATTTGAGAATGGCCCCAGCCCTCCGGATTAAAGGCACTCCAGCGATTCTTGGATTTCGCAAATTATTACCGGTCATTCATCCCACACTATGCGTCCATAGTGGCCCTGATGACCGTCCTGACCCGGAAAGGCGCGGACCCTAAGAAGTGGCCTCTGGGAGCGGAGACCGCCTTTCATCGCCTCAAGGAGGCATTCCTGCAACAACCGTGCCTTCGGCACCCGGACCCACAGTGGCCGTTCGTCATTGAAGTAGACGCCTCCTCAGAAGGCATAGGTGCCGTTCTGAGTCAGACTTCTGAAAGCCATAAACTACGCCCGTGTGCCTTCCTCTCTCGCCAGTTCTCCCCGGCGGAGCAAAACTATGCCATTGGCGACAAAGAGCTCTTAGCGATCAAGGTCGCCCTTGAAGAATGGCGCCCTTGGCTAGAGGGGGCACAGCACCAATTCACGGTCTATACAGACCATAAGAATCTCAAATACCTGCACCGAGCACAGTGGCTCAACCCACGGCAGGCACGTTGGGCTCTGTTTTTACTCGGTTTAACGTTGTCCTTCGTTACAGACCGGCAGGGAACAATATCAAGGCCGATGCCCTATCACGGGTATTTGAATCCACGGAGGGTTCTGAGGAACCACAGTACATCATTGAGCCATCTCGTATCCTCCTGTCTGCTACTACGACCATCCCTCCCGGGAAAACTCTGGTCCCGCCGCGCTTGCGGAAATAAGTGCTGGCATGGGCTCATGATTCCCGCTGTTCCGGTCATCCAGAGCAATCTTGGACGCTGCAGACCCTGTGCCGGTACTACTGGTGGCCAAAGGTTAATAAGGATGTCCGGGCGTATGTGGAGTCCTGCCAGACCTGTGCTCACCACAAGAGGATCTCCGGTTCAACCCCAGGCTTACTTCAGCCATTACCTGCACCTTCTGAACCGTGGACCCATGTGGCAACTGACTTTGTGGTTGACTTGCCACTATCCAGTGGCAACACGGTAATCTGGTTGGTCATCGACCGCTTTAGCAAGATGGCGCACTTTGTGCCTTTGCCTGGATTGCCGTCTGCACCACAGCTGGCTCAGCTGTTCATCCAGCACATCTTCAGGCTACATGTCCTACCTAAAGGCATCCTGTCAGATCGAGGGCCTCAATTCACTGCCAAGTTCTGGAGGGCACTCTGCCAGAAGTTCGACATCACCCTAGACTATACGTCCGCTTACCATCCACAGACCAATGGTCTCGCAGAGAGAACAAACCAGACTTTGAAACAATTCCTCCGTCTCTATGTCAATGAGAAACAAGATGACTGGGCTAGCCTGCTACACTGGGCCGAATTTGCGCTAAATTCTCATATCTCCGCGGCTACGGGATCCTTCCCGTTTCCCCTTCGCCACTGCCTGTTCCCATCACAGTTACGTCTCCGGTAGCTCAAGTCTCTGCTGAGGAGCTGCACCGCCTGTGGATATCCGCGCAACGTGCCCTGATCAAGGCCGGCCAGGCAGCTAAAAGGTATGCTGACCAGCGCAGAAGGCCATACCCGCCTCTCAGGCCAGGCCAAAAGGTTTGGTTGAGCACGCAGTTCATTTGCTTGAAGCTGCCAATGAATTGCGACTGGCTCCGTGATTCATTGGGCCGTTTCCCATCATCCGGCAGGTGGGTGTTGTCTCGTATCAACTTCGTCTTCCCCCGTCCCTCAAGATACACAACACATTCCACGCCTCCCTCATGAAGCCTCTAGTATTGTCGTGGCCTTCCAGCACGCCTCCGACGCCTCAACCTGTTGCCTCCGAAGATGAGCTCACCTATCAGGTCCGGGAGGTCTTAGATGTGAGGAAACATCGGAAGAAGTGGGAGTATCTGTTGGCTTGGGAAGGCTTCGGTCCTGAAGAAAACTCCTGGGAGCCATTGGCTAACATCCTGGACCGGAATCTGTTGGAGCAGTTCCACAAAGACCACCCGGCTAAACCCAGGCCTCCGGGGAGGTGCCCTAAAGAGGGGGGGTACTGTTGTATTCCACGGCCATGGCAGGCTACGACCGCGGTTCCCCCGGGGGAGGGCACTGACTTCAGGCCGTCGCTCCGGCACGGCCCTCGGTGCTGCTCGCTGCAGGGGGATCCGTCCCTGCTCCCCCCTCACAGCGTCCAGCAGCGTCTCTCCTCCATGGGGGAAATCAAAGATGGCCACCACCATCCTTAGGCGCGAGGCCACGCCTCCACAGATTTAAAGGGACCTGATCCCTTTAACCAGCTTCACCGGTTCCTGATCAGTCTAAGCAGGGGAAGTATAAAGGGAGGCTTCCTCTGCTCATTCAATGACTTGGCAACATTCTCCAGCACTGTCTAGTCTGCTTGCTTCGGTGAGTTCCTTGTGCTTCAGATCCTTGTTCCTGTTTCGTCTTGGTATTCCTGGTTCCTGACTTTGGATTGGCTGACGGTGATCCTCTGGCGTGTGACTTCGGATTGGCTTATGGTGATTCTCTGGCATGTGACTTCGGATTGGCAAGCGGTTATTCTCTGGTGCGTGACTTTGGACTAGTGAGCGACGACCCTCTGGCACTGACCTAGGACTTCTTCCAGACTACCGTCTCCAAGGGCCCGCCTAAGTTCCAATGTTCCGGGTCCCTATGGGCTCCTCCCGGGGGGACCGCGGGCTTCCAGGGCGAAGCTCCAGTCAGCCCTTGCATCGATTCCTTGACCTCTCAAAGATCCACCTAAATCCCAGCGGTCTGGGTCCCTACGGGCTCCTCCTGGGGGGATCGCAGACTTCCAGTGGTGAAGACACGCTTCCTTTCTTCATCTCACCACTCTTCGTCTGCCTTCACAGTCGCCTCTGTCTCCTGTGCCGAGGGTCAGCTGGTCACGCCTTCTGTTCCTGCCTCGCCACCCGACGGGAGAACCTACGGACCATCATCCCAAGGTATTCAATCCTCCCGTCGGCCCAAGGGTCCACACGCCTGAGCATAACAAGTGTTTTCTCTGTGTTTTGTTTTGGCAAAGAGAAGTGTGGTCAGATGTATTCATCTTCAAGGGTCCATGAATAAAGTTTTACATTGTCATCTCCTGTACAAGGCCTTCATTGTTCAGGCCCTCTGTTTGCAGTTAGCCGAGCCCTCTCAGTAGTGTGTATATTAGCAAGTTATCACTTGGGTTTGAGGCATTTATTAAATAGCATGCTATTAGCGAGCGTTTGTAAACAGCGTGGAGGGAGAGCATGCCACATTGTTTATCTTGCACATGCTAAAGCCTCATGTGCATGTAATGTTCTTTCATTTACATAATGTTAGTGTGTTCATGCTAATGTCTTTCTGGACCATTTTAATGTGCAAATTAATTTTAGCATGCACAAGAGAGATTAAATGTGCATGTTAAAGTTTATAACGTGGACGCTTTCGTTTTTTAGAAAATAAATTTAATGCATGTCTTATCCCCACAGCTGTTTGTAACTTTGGAGTATTTCTCTCCTAAGATAATAAAACAGGTGACACTGGGTAAATTCAACATAATTAAAGGTTTTCAAAATGCCATTAATTTTTTGAATGTCACAGCAGAGGATTTTTAGAGTAATAAATCTTAAGCACTGAGGATTGCTATAATTCTAATTGGAACAAGCCATAGTTGCCATGTAACCTTTTTCTAGTGGCACTTCTTCTTTGCCTAGTTCAAACTGTCATTTTATTCCATATATGCCAACATCAGAAGATATCAAAAGAGTGTAATCTCACTTCGTTGGGTAGACTGAATGAAGGGGCCACACCGTTCCCAGGATGCTATCAATGCACTGGATCTCTTTCACTCTGTCATCGCCTCACACACATAGCTCCTGGTGGGGAACAGATAGAGACCTCCGAGTCCCTTAATGCCTTGGTGGGGGATGCTCAACACAGTCATTCAGATTCCCCCTCATCTCTCCCACTGACCAGTAGATACTGACTGTAGAAGAATTCAATTGGTTGGAAAGGCACAAAAAAAACCCAAAAAAAACAACCCACAGCAGAGAGCCAGTAGTGGTGTTCAACAAAAAGGACTTTATTTTTCAAGTTGAATTAAATTTTATGGTAGGATTGCAAAAATTATAAACAATAAAAGAAGAATGACTACTCCAAGGCAATAATCTTTGTCCATTGTGCACTTTTATCCCATATCTCTTCTCTTGGTCTGAATCGGTATCCAGTACTCCCTCTCTGTAAGGGTGGGAAAATTCTCCTCTCACTATCATAAGCCAGATGGAAAAACTTGCAAAAAAGTGGAAAAAAAAATCCTCCTTGCTTCAAAACTGTAGACTCAGCTCTTCAAACCCAGCAGTCCTCTGTCCCCACAGGAAACTAGTTGCAGGTGCAAAGCAACTGAAAAAAAATCCAATCGCTCCAGCAAGGGGTATATAACTTCACTGCTGGCAACTGGTAAAAATCACTAGATACAAAACTCTTCTATCCAGTAGACTCTGTCCCACTGAAAACTGGTTGCAGGTTGAAACCACTGTGAAATCCAGTCCTTTCAGAAAGGGGTGAAATGGTTCTCCTGTTAAAGACTGGTAAAAATACAAAAATCTCAAAACCTCTCAAATGTCTTCCAAAATCTTTCATTAGGACTCCGTGAGGCCTACCAAAACTACCACCACAAACTCTCTTATCTCTAATGCTCCAAGTCAGAGGATCCAAAGGGAATCTCTAATGAGCATGCTCAGCATACACTTATATACCTACTTCCCCTTCCCAAAAAGTGGAAGGTCAAAAGCTGGGGGGAGTATCCCCGAAATGCAAAATCCTCATGAAGGCTTTAAAAAGGTTTAGTAATGGTACAAAGCTACAATTATAAGAAGATGTACAGAGAACTACTGAGGACCCATCATTGGCATGGTAGAGCCTCATCAGATGTAGAATACTTTCAGTCTGAGCATCCAGAACATTTGCTTTACATGATGAAGTGAACATTCGTTACTGAGGAAAAAAGGTGCAATGTTACTCATAACAATGAGCCAATGAGGTTTCTGAAGAGCAAAAGCTAAGATGAAAATAAAAAAAACTTGAGAAGGCCATAACCCAGGTACATAGCCTGTGCAGGACTGAGAAAGCAGATAGAATTAGCTATAGTAAAACTTTCATTAAAGGCCAAAAATCTTCAGTAAAGATCACAAAAGTATAAATGACACAGCCCAGAAACATCTGCTCAAGACATTTTTATCTAGTCTCTGAAAATATTCTAAAATGTTAAGCTTTAAATTGTGTATTCTGGTGGTGTTATAACAGAGTCACTATAGATACCAATTTATGAAATAATATAGTCACCATAGTGACTATAGTATAAGAGTTGTGAGAGAAGATGGCTGTTCTGGTTTGTGGGAAATTTGGCTAATGATCAAGTAAGCTTAGCAGTTAATTAGGATATGTAGTCACTATCTTAGGTAACCAAACCAAATGTAAAAATAGTGCAAGACAAAGATGAGGAACTGAAGGAAGAAGACTTTCCTGATAACAGAGAACTTGGAAGCAGAAAAATTAGTAATTAGAGAACAGATTATTATTATCGGGATGTATTCCCAACTTTATAAATAGGAAATTCACCCAATATAGGATACAGCATTTTAGAAAGTTCTTTAAACAAACAGAGGGTTTAGCAGCACAGCAAAATCTAAATATAGTTTAAGTAGGTAAACAAAAATCTGAACTTATCTAGACAACAGCTTAGTAAACGATAGCAGTAAATTTGAGATACTCAGATAGTGCCAGGTAGGAGTTTGAAGTTAGGAAATCAGTGGTAACAACCACTAGAAGAGATAGTCATGAGTCTGCTCTTTAAAGACTTGGTGGAAAAAAAACAGGCTTTTACATGCTTCCTGAAATGGAGATAGTCATGTGGTTGGTAGAACTTTTCTGGGAGAATGTTCTAGAGAGCAGGAGGTGCTCCAGGGAAACCTTGGTAGGGGTCTGATCGCTAGGTTTCTTTGTTGATGGTGAGATTATGGAACCTCTGGGAGGCCTTAAAGGTCTGGCAGATGTGGAGTGCCAGGATTGATGGAATTTGAACCTGTGGCCCTGTGGAATCCAGATCACGGACCTAGCAGAGAGCTGCCAGCTCACCAGGAAGTTCTAGTGTTTTTATTCTGTTTTCCTGGAGAGTCAGACATGCTCCTGCAGGCTCCCTATTGGACCAGCATTAGGTATGTCAAAATTGAGGGCTGTATATAAAAAGCTGTTGCCTGACACATCTTTGCTGGTCCAACAACCCTCTCAATGTCTGCTCTGTGGAAGTACTATCCATGTGATTCTTGATTTCCTGTAACTGTGTTCCTGTATTCTTGCCTGATAATTGTGTTCCTGCTTGATAAAGCATCCTATCTTTCAATCCAGTTTCCATGTCCTGTTTGTTTCCAGTTCCAGTGCTCCTGCCTCACACTTCTCCTCCAATTCTTCTTCAGTCTCTGGACTTCACTGGCCTTGCCTCTCCAAGTACGCACCTTCTCTCTGAGGTGGACCTGATTACTGAGCCCAGATACTCCCTGACAGGGAGAAAGCAGGCCTAGGGCTACTGGGTGTGCCCACTGTGCACAGGGCAGCACACGGGGCAGGGGGTGTGGCAGAAGAAGAGGCAACTGCAAGGCCACCAGTGGATGCGATCCCACTGGTGGCCTGTAAAAGAATGAGATCCGCAAGGCCGCCGGTGAGATGGAAGAGGAAGAGGCCCCAGAGGCTGCCAGTAGACCTCATCCTACTGGCGGAAGAGGAAGAGATGCTTGAGGCCGCCGGTGTACTCCATCCCACTGGTGGCTTGGAAAAGGAAGAGGCCTGCAAGGCCACTAGTAGATCCCATCCACCAGTGGCTGAGAAGAGGAAGAGGCCTGTGAGGCCACTGGTAGAACTCATCCTACTGGTAGCCTGGAAGAGGAAGAGGCACGTGAGGCCACTGGTGGACCCCATCCCACTGGCAGCTGAGAAGAGGAAGAGGCTTGCATGGATGCTGGTAGACCCTATCCCATTGGTGTCCGAAGAAAGAGGGATCCCGTTCTCCTTCTCAGTGCCAGCCTGCACTGTCCAAAAGACGAACAACTAAAATGTGCTCTATGCTAATCTCATGATGCATGATATCAGCACAGAGGATGTGTTAGCCCTGCGAGATTTGATTAGCGCGGAGGCCGGCACACAAGGAGAAGCAAAATGGCTCCTGATGGTATGTATGTCTGTTTGTGTGTGTGTGTGTGTGTGAGTGAATGAATGAATGAATGAATGAACGAGAGCCTTACTGGGGTATGGTATGTGTGAATGAGAGCCTAGCCTGGGGATATGGTGTGTGAATAGGAGCCTGACTGGTGTGTGCTTTGTGTGTGTGTGTGTAGGGGGAACCTGTTTGGGGTGTCTGTGTATATGTGTATGGGACCCTGACTGGGGGGGTGGGGGGGGTTTGTGTGTTTATGGAAACCTGACTGGGGTTTGTAAGTGTTTGTGTGTGCATGGGAAACTGACTGGGGTATGTGTGAATGGGAGCCTGACTGGGGTGTGTGTGTGTGTTTCTGTCTGCATGGAAATCTGACCATGTGTGTGTGTGTGTGTGTGTGTGTATGTGTATGGAAACCTAACTGGCGTGTGTGTATATAGGAACCTGACCAAGGGGTGTCTGTGTGTGAATAGGAGACTGACTGGAGTGTGTGGGTGTGTGTGAATAGGAACCTGACTGTTGTGTGTGTGTGTGTCTGTGAATGAGAACCTGCCTGCCTGGAGTGTGTGTGTATGTATGGGAACCTGACTGGGGTGTGGGTGTGTGTGTGTGTTCCATATTAGGATCTACCACCCAAGAAAGAGATCTAGGCGTAATAGTGGATAACACATTGAAATCGTCGGTTCAGTGTGCTGCGTCAGTCAAAAAAGCAAACAGAATGTTGGGAATTATTAGAAAGGGAATGGTGAATAAAGCGTAAAATGTCATAATGCCTCTGTATCACTCCATGGTGAGACCGCACCTTGAATACTGTGTACAATTCTGGTCGCCGCATCTCAAAAAAGATATAGTTGTGATGGAGAAGATACAGAGAAGGGCCACCAAAATGATAAAGGGAATGGAACAGCTCCCCTATGAGGAAAGACTAAAGAGGTTAGGATTTTTCAGCTTGGAGAAGAGATGGCTGAGGGGAGATATGATAGAGGTGTTTAAAATCATGAGAGGTCTAGAACAGGTAAATGTGAATCTGTTATTTACTCTTTCGGATAATAGAAGGACTAGGGGGCACTCCATGAAGTTAGCATGTGGCACATTTAAAACTAATCGGAGAAAGTTCTTTTTCACTCAATGCCCAATTAAACTCTGGAATTTGTTGCCAGAGGATGTGGTTAGTACAGTTAGTGTAGCTGTGTTTAAAAAAGGATTGGATAAGTTCTTGGAGGAGAAGTCCATTATCTGCTATTAATTAAGTTGACTTAGATAGCCACTGCTATTACTAGCAACAGTAACATGGGATAGACTTCATTTTTGGGTACTTGACAGGTTTTTATGGCCTGGATTGGCCACTGTTGGAGACAGGATGCTGGGCTTGATGGACCCTTGGTCTGATCCACTATGGCATGTTCTTATGTGTGTATGTGTGTGTGTGTGTGTGAATGAGTGGGAACCTGTCTGGTGTGTGTGTGTGTGTGTGTGTGTGTGTGTGTATAGAAATCTGTCTGGTGTGTGTGTGGGTGTGTTTGTGGTGTGTGAGAATGGGAACCTGTCTGGGGTGTATGTGTGTGTGAATGGGAGCCTGCCTAGGTGTGTCTATGTGAAGAAAGTTAGTGCTGCCACACTAGTCCACACCATACACAGGATGACTATAAATGAAAAGTTTTCAGGTATGGAGAGCAGTGAATTTTCCATCCTTATTAATTTTTAATTATTGGGTGTCTGTGTCTGCCATTTTGAAATATTTTATTGTTTGGAAAATTTTTAAAATTTTGTATGAGCTCTTAATTATTGGATGTTATTCTATTCCTTAGCTTGTTGGACATATTTTTTTAATACATATAGTCTTCCTAATATGATCTCTCTATCTTCTCCAAATCACATGTTAAATGTTATTTCTCAAAGTTACTATGTAAATTAACCTTTCAAAGTTACTATGTAAATTTATCTTTCTAAATTATTAAGTTACAATGTACATGCATGTACATACATATTCAGGCAACAACAAAGGACTGAATTGCACAGTCTAGGTAAACAAATAAGTGTGGGAGTAGCTTGCTTATTGCAGCGGTTACTATCCCTAACAAATTAAGCCTGATACTTCACTTTGAATGCATATCCAGCACAGCTCACTGCTTCAACGGCAGGGGGAATGAAGAAATAGGATTTACATCCAGACAACATCTAACAAGGCATTGATCTGAGCAGTGTGAGTATACAAACATCGGGGTAACTTGCTCGATACGACAGTCACTACCCTCAAACATTAAGCCTTATACTTCACTTTGCTACAGCTCAACACTGCTCTCTGCATCAATGGCGGGGGCGGAAGGAAATTAGAATAAAAAAGCTACCAATAAGGGCCCTGAACTCAGTGGTCAGAGTAATAGATAAGTATGAGAAAATAAGTGTGAAAGCTTGCTGGGCAGACTGGATGGGCCTATTGGTCTTCTTCTGCCGTCATTTCTATGTTTCTATGTAAGAAGGGGCCGAAAATGAGCAGGGCATGGGCATTCCAAGGTGAGGCCAAGAGTTACATGCATAACTCCAAATTTGATAAAAGCTGACCATAGTGCGCGTTGGCACGTTATCTGCATAACCTTACTGCTGGTTTTGATGAGGAGCAAGTCTTGAGATCTTGAGTTTTATGGCTTTCAGCACAGTGTGAGGGTTTGGGGTCAGGTGGGGGGCTTGCAGGATGAAGAACCAGAGGAGTCTTCAAGACTTCAGTATCAACTGGACAAACTGATGGACTAATTGCGGAGGACAAATAGTGGAGGAGTAGCCTAGTGGTTAGAGCAGTGGGCTCTGAACCAGAAGACCAGGGTTCAACTCCTGCTGTCGCTCCTTGTGACCTTTACCCTCCATTGCCTCAGGTACAAACTTAGATTATAAGCCCTCTGGGGATAGGGAAATACATACAGTACCTGAATGTAATCCACTTTGAAGTGCTGAAAAAATGTGCAAAAAGTGGAATATAAATAAATAATTGGAAAAACTATTTTTTACCTCACATGAACATATTTTAAAATCTGTCTGCATGTGCATGTAAAAGCCGCTAAAGCCCTAGCGGAAATACACATGGAACATTTATTTGAACCGCCTGTCAACATTATGCGCACACATACGCACTAAATGATAAACGCGTACTTGCATGCATGATATAAAACTGCAGCCTATCTCTGCTCGCATGCATGTGTTTATGGGCACATGCATGTTCCTTTAAAAATTAACCGGTTAGAGTATAAAAATCCTTACCACCATCTTAGAGTGTGGAATTTTGAGTTGACCCTTCAGGGACAGCATGTTCATGGCTGTTTCCTGGTTTTGTTTATTTTTAAGAAGGAAAGCCTCTGGATTGAGACCTGGGTTCAGAATGGAGACAGAGAGTTTTCATCTTTTTAAAAACTGTGTCTGAAACAGAGCAGATCATGTTTGGAAACCTGTTAATGTTTTAGTTTCCTGAGAAAGTTTTTTCCACCCTCCTTATCTCTTATATGGGTTTTCCGTTTGAAACATTTATTTATCTTTTATCATACCTGAATTCTCACCAAGAGGCTCAGTGTGTGTGTGTAAACTCAGGAAATGGTGTTTCTCATCCAGAGAACACGAGTGAACTGTAAGGAGTTCTGATGGAGGAATGGATTTTCATTCATTCTATGAGGAAGGAAAAAGGATTGAAGAGGAGAGAAGGAGTTGCCTGAATCTAGTAATAGTTTCACTATCATCTCAAGGAGATTCAAGGAGAAGAGGCATATAAAGGTGCTCATCAAGTACTGAGCGTAAAGAGAAGGGAGAACTACAGGAAAGGTAGGAGTGACTTGGAGTTTTCTGTGTGGATTATACTAACTTGAACAATAAGAACTATCCTCTATCAGTTGGGAAGGAACTTACAAACTGCCCTGATTGATTTGATGAAGGAGATTTTAAATTTATTCATTTGCAACCCAGCGCGCACAAATCTATGCCCGATTTTATAACATGCACGCACAGCCACGCTCATGTTATAAAATCCGGGGTCGGCGCGCGCAAGGGGGTGCACACTTGTGCACCTTGCGCGCGCCGAGCCCTAGGGGAGCCCCGATGACTTTCCCCGTTCCTTCCGAGGGAAATCCGAAATCGGAGTGGCCTCGGAGGGAACTTTCCTTCCGCCTCCCCCCACCTTCCTCTCCCTTCCCCTACCTAACAGACCCCCCAGCCCTATCTACCCCCCCCCCCTTACCTTTGTTAAATAAGTTACGCCTGTCTCCGAGCAGGCGTAGGTTGTGTGTGCCGGACAAATGCCGGCGCGTGATCCCCCAGCACGACCGCTGTGCCAGAGGCCTCGGTCCTGCTCCCGCCCTGCCCACTCCCCGCCCCTTTTATCAAGCCCCAGGAAATACGCACGTCCCGGGGCTTGCGCGCGTCGCCGGGCCTATGCAAAATAGGTTCGGCTCGCGCAGGAGCGGGTTTTCAGGGTTACGAGCGTAATACACACGTGAAACCCTTTGAAAATCCGCCCAATTGTGTAACATCAAATTCTTTGATATAATTAAGTCTTTTTTCATCAATTATGTCCTTCATCTGTAAAGGTTATGTTGGAAACCATCCATTACTTCCAGTGTAATATTTATGGCTATGATCATTGGTGCTGTTTACAATTGACTTTAAATTTGGGATTGACTGAAAGCAATGCACAGGGCCTAGAAGGGAATTCTTCTCTGCACTCAGTGAATCATGGACACTCAGATAATATAATTGCTTGGGAAGATAATCCTTAAGAGAATGTGTTTAAGATGTGGTTGTTAGGGAGCGCAAGGAGAGCAGTCTCATTTCTGAGGGGATTGTGTGCCCTTGGACTACGGTACGACCCCAGAGAATTCCAAGGCGGTATCGAGGCAGGCGAGACATGTCTGTGCATGGGAGAAGACTGTAGAGCAGGCCCCTGCTGACCTGCACAGCCTCAGTGAGGCCAACCACGCAAGGTTGGTCTCTGAGCAGTCCTCCGACCACTCCAAGCCCTTTCAGACCTGCCGCTGGGTAACGGCAAAGGCGGCAGGCCAGACAGGAGACAAGGGCGGATGAAGACTCTGGAGCATGAAGACTCAGATGAGGAACTTAGAACGTGGAGACTCAAATGAGGAACTTGAAACGTGGAGACACAGACAAGGACTTGGAACTTGGAAGGACTCAGACGAGGACTTGGACCTTGGAAGGAATCAAATGAGGACTTTGAGCTTGGAAGGACTCTGAGCGCTAGGAAGACTCAGATGAGGATTCAGGATCAAGTACTAGGTTGAGGCTGCGATGCAGTGCGCCCTACACAGCCCACCCACAGGGCTGGTTACAGACCATGCTAGATGCGGGGCAGACTCCAGACAAAAAGTGAAGCAAGTGCGAGGAACATGTCCCAGATACTGTAGAGGCCTGCACCGGGGCACGCCCTACACAGCCACCTGTGGCTGGTCGCGGACCACGCTTAAGCGGAGCATGTTCCAGCAGCGTCTAACACATGGACGGAGCAGACACAAGGGAATCCGAGGGCTGGATCGAGAATCAGGACAGGACCAAGACGGGACTTGGCTTCAGGCAAGGATGACCCTCTGAAAGTTTGTGCTGCAGGCGAGAAGGCAGGCCTTGTACCACGAGGCACCCTACACAGCCCACCCGTGGGGCTGGTCATGGACCATGACATGGCACGCCAGGAAAGGTGGACAACAAGGAACCAGGGGTTCAGGACATCAAGGCTAGATTACGGAACATCAGGGACATCAGGACTGGATCACGGAACATCAGGAACGTCAGGACTGGAACATGGAACATCAAGACATCAGCAGAGACCAGGAACGAAACAACGAGGGATCCCACAAAGAACAAGGAATGCAAACAGGAGTGAAGACGAGAAGTCCTAGGGAGGACTAACCCCTTGCAAAGGCAAGGTTAGAGTGTCCACAGGGCCCTTAAATAGGGCTGAAGAAGTGGTTCCAACGATGAGGTCATTGGGAGGAGCCAGGAGGGCTTCTCCCTCACTGGCCCTTTAAATAGCAGAAGGAGGCGTGGCCCCGGGCCTAAGGAACAGGAAGAGCAGGACCTTGGACAGTGGCGCTAGCGATGGCGGCTTCCTGCTGCTGAAGAGGATCAGGTCCGCGGCGGTCCAGACTGTGGCAGCAGTGGCAGTGATGGCGGCCTCCCTGCCACTGAAGAGAGGAGCAATTTCTTGGTAGCTCCCTGCCGTGAGAAATCAGGGCAGCAGGAGCTTCGGCGGCTTCCCAGCCACATTGTGGAGCGGCAGCATGGCAGGAGCGAAGCTGTACCGGTGGCGGCCTCCCAGCCGCAACAGGAACACAACAGCTAGCTGGAAAAGGGGTGAGAGGCTGCTTGCGGCTCGGCCCGCAAACAGCATCACAACAGTGGTTCCTGGGGCCTTTAACCAGGACTTTCAGCCCAGGGGTTACACAGACAACATGCTGCTGTGAGGGCCTCAGTAGACCAGGAGCAATTGAATTGGGTTATCCGTTAGTTGGGCTAGTAGGCACTCTGAGTCTGATATCTGGGGCATAAGAACATGCCATACTGGGTCAGACCAAGGGTCCATCAAGCCCAGCATCCTGTTTCCAACAGTGGCCAATCCAGGCCATAAGAACCTGGCAAGTACCCAAAAACTAAGTCTATTCCATGTTACCATTGCTAGTAATACCAGTGGCTATTTTCTAAGTCAACTTAATTAATAGCAGGTAATGGACTTCTCCTCCGAGAACTTATCCAATCCTTTTTTAAACACAGCTACACTAACTGCACTAACCACATCCTCTGGCAACAAATTCCAGAGTTTAATTGTGCGTTGAGTGAAAAAGATTTTTCTCCGATTAGTTTTAAATGTGCCACATGCTAACTTCATGGAGTACCCCCTAGTCTTTCTATTATCTGAAAGAGTAAATAACCAATTCACATCTGCCCGTTCTAGACCTCTTATGATTTTAAACACCTCTATCATATCCCCCCTCAGCATTCTCTTCTCCAAGCTGAAAAGTCCTAACCTCTTTTGTCTTTCCTCATAGGGGAACTGTTCCATTCCCTTTATCATTTTGGTCACCCTTCTCTGTACCTTCTCCATCACAATGATATCTTTTTTGAGATGCGGCGACCAGAATTGTACACAGTATTCAAGGTGCGGTCTCACCATGGAGCGATACAAAGGCATTATGACATTTTCTGTTTTATTCACCATTCCCTTTCTAATAATTCCCAACATTCTGTTTGCCTTTTTGACTGCCACAGCACACTGAACCGATGATTTCAATGTGTTATCCACTATGACGCCTAGATCTCTTTCTTGGTTGGTAGCTCCTAATATGGAACCTAACATTGTGTAACTATAGCTTGGGTTATTTTTCCCTATATGCATCACCTTGCACTTATCCACATTAAATTTCATCTACCATTTTGATGCCCAATTTTCCAGTAGCAGAAGGTCTTCCTGCAATTTATCACAATCTGCTTGTGATTTAACAACTCTGAACAATTTTGTATCATCTGCAAATTTGATTACCTCACTTGTCGTATTTCTTTCCAGATCATTTATAAATATATTGAAAAGTACGGGTCCCAATAGAGATCCCTGAGACACTCCACTGCCTACTCCCTTCCACTGAGAAAATTATCCATTTAATCCTACTCTCTGTTTCCTGACTTTTAGCCAGTTTGTAAACCAAGAAAGGACATCGCCACCTATCCCATGACTTTTTACTTTTCCTAGAAGCCTCTCATGAGGAACTTTGTCAAATGCCTTCTGAAAATCCAAATATGCTACATCTACCGGTTCACCTTTATCTATATGTTTATTAACTCCTTCAAAAAAGTGAAGCAGATTTGTGAGGCAAGACTTGCCCTGGGTAAAGCCATGCTGACTTTGTTCCATTAAAGCATGTCTTTCTATATGTTCTGTGATTTTGATGTTTAGAACACTTTCCACTATTTTTCCTGGCACTGAAGTCAGGCTAACTGGTCTGTAGTTTCCCGGATTGCCCCTGGAGCCCTTTTTAAATATTGGGGTTACATTAGCCACCCTCCAGTCTTCAGGTACAATGCACTGTTTGACTGAATTTTGGAATAGAGCTGCCACACCTTCCTGGCTGGGTTGAGGTAGGATGGTGATGTCTGCTAGGCACAATTCATTCAGCATGGTTCTTATAACTCATCCAGCCTTGTCTCTGTTATCCTTTGGATTGGTAAATTTAGTTCATTAATGATGACATGAATCATCATTGATTTCTTGTTAACTGATCTATTAATCGCCACGCCTATCTGTCCATATGACAGATATCCAGAGCCTAGGTGGAAGGTAGCTGTGTTGCTGTTGACAAGCAGGTGATTATCTTCCTTCTCTTTTTCCTTTTCTGTGATCTGGGAAATCCATATTTTCCTCTTCCCCACACTGTTGGGATGCTAGATATCTCTTTGTTCTGTGGGTCAAGGCATATTTTGATTTTGAGGTAGATGCTATGCTGTAGAGGACTTGGGGTTATGGGGAACTCAGGATCCAGTGAAAGGAATTTATACTGAACCGTGTGGGTACAGTCATTTGGGGTTTATTGTAAGTATTTACTTTCATTTGAAACAAAACAGGACTTTTTAACAAATTTCCTGATTTGTTTTATTTTTTTTAAAGAAAATGAAACAAAAAATAAATGAAATGTCATTAGTTTTTCATTTTGCCCTGGCCTGGCCCCCCCCCACGGATCCTTTTCCTGTCACAAAATGAAAAAATTCAAAGTACCGTGAACCTGATCCTTCCCCCACCAAATGCCTCTTACCTCATCATTGATCTTTAAAGCCCAAATGGGGCAGGAAAAATCCCAAGTAAAGCTTGTCCTGTTTGGTTTTTATTTTAAAATGGTGCCACTGACCCTGAGGCTTGCGACATTTTGTTGTAATGAAACAAAAAAGAAAACGAAATGAAAAACATGCCAGTGCGCACACCTAGTTTTTTGTTGTCTACTGAGTTGATTATCTGTCAGTATCTGTATCTTATCTACTGCAGAGGTATTGGCTCCTGTCCAGACTAGCATACTGTGAAATAAAACCTGATACATTCTGTACGTGGTGAAGAATCATAGACTGGTTATTAATCATACAGGGCACGATTTGGGACAGGCTTCTGACCACAGGGAACCGAGCTGCTGTCACGTATGTTACACACAGTGCAGAACAGAGTTCCAAAGTCTTTAAGTGTTCCAAAAGGTATTTAGGAAACACCCTGAACCTGAGAAGCTACGGAAAGCAAACAGAAGGAAAATTAAACCCTTAAGAGGAAACTAACCTAGAAGTCACAACAAAGGTTGTTTTAGATTTTAAGAGACTGTTTATAAAAAAAATGTTCACTGCCACCAAGCTATGAAATGATAATATAGTGTATATGCTTGAAGGTAAACCACTGATGTGATGTGGATCAGGGAAGGTGGGGATTACAATTTGGTACTTGACAGTTTAGGAAAGGACTTTTGGAGAATAATCAAATAACTCTTTGAAGATTTGAATAAATGAAAAGTTGCTTATAGTGGTGACATGAATAGAGGATGATCAACAGTACAAAAAAAAGGTATAAAGTGAATTGGGCAAAGTTGAAGAAATTAAGGGATGGCTAATTAGAAGGGAGAAGTCTTTAATTGCCCTGTAATTTACCTCTTCTCCATTTTTCCACTTATAACCAAATATTACAAGGAAGAAGTTTGCTGCAGCAGCAGATACAGTGGCAAGCAAGGGGAAGAAAATCTGAATGGCAAAACACTAATGCGTCATATAAACCCCTCAGCAGGCTTCACGCTTATATTTTTAAGATCTTAGATTATTTTTAGCAGAGCTCTTAAACCGACCAGTACTGAATTATAATTTAGTCAAACGCCAGGTGCAGTGGAAAATGCTGTTACATGTACAGTCTAAGTGAATTGAGCTAATATTTAGAAACAACCTTTTATATTTTCCTTACTATCTTAAAGTAGTTTATGAAACCACTGCAGTCCCAGTGTTCTTGAATAAATGCAAACTGAAGAATTATAAAAATACAGCAATAAGAAAGTTCCACATATTTTTCAGAAAAGCAGTAGACATTTTCTGTAGCTCTTCTAATATGTTTCTGCAGATTTCCAGTGTCCCAGGAGACCAGGCATGAATTTATCTGACAGGTTGTGTTGAACTGTAAAATAATTGTCATTGGCAATTTCTAAGGTCTTCCAAAAACTCAGTAAGATTTCCTTAAACTGTGGAAAATCTCTATAATCATAATTCTCAGCAAATTGCAAGTGTCCTTGTCAGTGGCCTAAGCTTTAAAAGGATTCAGAGACTAGAGAACACAATTTGTAATTGGAAGTACTTTCCCCAACTGGTTCAGTAGCAGTAGGATCTCTGTTTGATTAGAAGTTAATATCTTGCTTATGTTTTATTTCTGCAGAACCCAGGACACACAGGATGATGCCTGGACAAGACTGGCAGCAATCTGAGAGAGTTTCTTGATAACAGGGAAGACTATAAACCATGATGTTTGTTCTGCTAATCAGGGAATAAGGGCCAGCTGTCTTCTCAATTAGAACATCTTTCCTTGAAATTATGAAACCCTGCAGTGGTGGAGGGCATCAGAAATACTATGGGACAAAAGATTGTGAATTGGTCACCTAGAGACATTGATTAGAAGGAGCTATTCTGAACTTTTTTTTTTTTTAATAACATATAGGGGATAAGGTTTTTAAAACAGTAGGAAAAGTAAATAATTTAGCGTCCTTTATTTGATATGGCAATAAATATATAAAATCTAAAGCCACACGACTCATCTCTACCAGGGACCGAGCTTTTTCTACAGCAGGTCCATCCATCTGGAACAACCTCCCCTCAGAACTCAGAATGGAACCGTGCCTAACTACATTTAAAAAAAAACTCAAAACTTGGCTCTTCTTACAAGCCTTCCCTGATCCATCAAACTTTCACTAGATAACTACTCAGCTTTTGAATATGGAACTTCGCCCCGCCAATATTCACCTCATTTACTAGTTTGGACATATCACAATGTACTTAATTTAATACCTTCTTAAGGCTTCTCTTTTTCCAGCTGAACCAGCTTCCAAGTTCAAGGTCCTTGTTATTATGTAACTTTTTGCTTCTCTGCTCTTGTCTCTTACCACAAAATTTGCTCCTTATGTTATGTTACGTTATACTGATCTACCCCTGTTCGATGTAAACCGACCTGATATGGTATTCAACCTTGAAGGTCGGTATAGAAAAAAAAAAAATGTTAAATAAATAAATAAATAATGTTTATGAATAAAAAAAGCTGAAAATAAACCTCCAACTTTCCCATTCTGATTGTGCAAGTAGAATTGTAGAAGAAAATCACAATATTCTATGATAGTTTGGCTCAAATAAATATATAATTACATATTAGATTAGTCTAGTTTAAAATTAGATTGTAAGCCCTGTGGGGATAGCGAAATACCTATATTACCTGAATGTAATCCGCTCTGAAGTGCCGAAAAGCTGAATATAAAAATCTAAAAAAATAAAATAAATTGATTAACCATCTTTCAATACACTATCAAGGTTGAAATCCAACAAGGCAGGTTTTAGTCTGGTTCAAGTTTTTCCAAGCACACCAAATTTTTTATACCCTCCATATCAAATTACCTTAAAAAAATCCTTTATCAGTCAAGGCAAATGAATTGATCAATAGGAATCCTCCATATAATCAGTTTCTGCCCACCCCTAAAGGAGTGTAAATAGGTGTGCCAGCCTGAATAGGGTCAGGTTATGCTGGGACAGTATTGGTTGGGTGATTTGCTGGAGCTTGCTTGCACGTTTGTTGAACACATCTGATTAGTTATTGGACGTGCTTTGAGTTTGATGGATTTTCTCAGATTTTTCGAAACTTGTGATCTATCATAACTTTTGAAAAATCCTACACATTTTTGTTAAGTCTTTTT